>NW_027062640.1:140146-440078 GCF_032884065.1 Artemia franciscana | reverse complement strand
AAAATTTGCAACTTGCAGCCCCTCCCACGGGGACTGTGGGGGAGTAAGTCGTCCCCAAAGACATAGTTATAAGGATTTTCGACTATGTTGAATAAAATGGCTATCTCAGAATTTTGATCCGACTACTTTGGGAAAAAAATGAGGGTGGGAGGGGGCCTAGGTATCCTCCGATTTTTTTGGTCACTTAAAAAGGGCACTAGAACTTTTCATTTCCGTTTGAATGAGCCCTCTCGCAAAATTCTAGGACCACTGGGTCGATACGATCACCCCTGGGAAAAAGAAAAAAACAAACAAATAAACCCGCATCCGTGATTTTTCTTCTGGCAAAAAAAAATTCCACATTTTTGTAGATAGGATCTTAGAACTTGTACAATAGGGTTCTCTAATATGCTGAATCAGATGGTGTGATTTTCATTAAGATTCTATGATTTTTAGGGGGCGTTTCACCCTATTTTCTAAAATAGGGCAGATTTTCTCAGGCTCGTAACTTGTGATGGGTCTAAACTTGTCTAACTTGATGAAACTTATATATTTAAAATCAGCATTAAAATCCGATTCTTTTGATGTAACTATTGGTATCAAAATTCCGTTTTTTAGAGTTTTGGTTACTATTGAGCCGGGTTGCTCCTTACTACAGTTTGTTAGCACAAACTGTTTGATTTCGTTACCCCAAACTATTTGAAAGACCTATCCTGAGAGACTGGGGTTGGTCATGTTATCCCCAAAGGCATAGTTTTGGGATTTTACAACTATGTTGAACAAAATGGCTATCTCAAATTTTTGATCATACGCTTTTGGGGAAAAAGGGCAGGGAGAGGGACTGGCTGCCCTCCAATTTTTTATCAACATAAAATGGGCACTAGAACTTTAAATTCTCGTTCAAATGAGCCTTCTTTCAATATCTTTCCATGTCGAAATGATTCGATATGGTCATCCTTGAAAAAAAAATAGTCCCGCATCCGTGATCTTTCTTCTGACAAAAACATAAAATTTTGCAGTTTTGCTTATAAGACATTGAAACCACTGCAGTAGGGCTTTCTGATACACTGAATCTAATCAAGTAATTTTAAGCTTTTAAGTAACGTTAAGCTTAATGAGTTTTATATAGTTGAGACCTTCATAATAATTTGATCATTTTGGTATATTTATTGATATCAAAACTCCGTCTATTAGAGTTTCGGTTATTATTGAGCTGTGTCGCTATCTTGAATTCTTTGATTTTATTCAGTTCTTTACAATGTTTTACTAATACGAAAGATACCATCCACAAAATTTGCCAAAAAGTGATGGGTTGTAGCTCGAAAACGGTTTTTTTTCAAACAAAGAAGTGGAAGCAACCGCACCGTGTCTAATCACACCGTAAACCGCACCGTATCTGATGATTGCAGTAGTTGTGTTAAATTCAATCATAAGATACGAAGCAGGCAAACTTGACCTTCACATTCAGCATTTTATTCATATCACACTGAATAAAAATGGCATATAAACCGTGCTTATGGGCCATCAAAAGAATGTGCGCATGAACCTCGGAATAAAAGGCTCCATCCATGTCCAACCCAGCAAAATAAAGAAAATAATTATTTTCATTAACATTCAGTAACAGATTAGCAGCAAGGTAATGCGCGTAGTCCTGATCTTTACCACACTCAAAACCAAACAGACTGTCTCGCAGGTAGCAACTAACATAAATTTCAAAAACAATTAATAGCACAAATCTTTCAAACAGAACTCGAGGGACGGTAATACACCTAAACGGCGAGCACTGGTCAGCTGGATTTCTCTTTTTCAGAACTGGTTGCTGCACTTTTGGTGCTGCACTATGGATATTTTCAAATGGATTTTTCAAATCCATTTGAAAAATATTAGTCCGTTTCCAATAAAACGTAGAATGGAATTCAAAATACTTAGTACAAATTGAATAAGCACCACGAGATGTTTTTGTATCCAGCTTAGAAAGTTACAGTCAGGTGTCCAATAAGAGCGTAGAATAGGACTCGAAATGCTTATTACAAATCGAACAAGCAACACAAGATTTAGATATATTCTACAGAATCAAAGACCTGATAACAATCAAACAAAACTCATCGTTTGAATCACAAAGTTGAACTTTGAGCCCCCTTTCACTATCATTAGATAGAGTTGGATTAGGCTGAGTAAATTCAGCTGAAAAATGATTATACCACTAGTCAGTAGTGATTTCTGTTTCACAAAATTTGACTTAACTCTTTCAATCACTTTTCAAATTAAATTGACATCACAAGTGACCATTCTTGATAACTTGTCTATAAACGTGGCCTGATGTTGCCTGAAAACTTAATCAAAATGACGCTTCGTTTTGAGCCTATCCTCATTTATAATACTTCTGCGCTGCGTATCACATTCCTTTCATATAAGAAACCCAAGTTTCCTTGTTGTACCCTTGTGGTACAAAAAAGAAAAAAATAATACTACAACTCTATTTGAATCTGAAATGATTTTTAGATTCATGACAAATTTTCGCTCTTAAGACACACATTTAATCTCTGGAGCATGTGTTACTTTAATTTTTTAGAGCATATAAAGGTCACAAAAATGTACGTGAACAAATGAGGGGTACAGCTTAGGTGATGTACCTATGACCAGTCAAATAAATACAAAAATAAACTGTTTAAGAACAAAATATTTGATTAGATTGTTTTCATTTTTCACTGTTGTAAATTATTTATGCATTATGCAAAGTTGGCCCGCAATACGTACTAGGAAACATATTTCAATGGTAGGCCTATAGCCTTACATTAAACATAAGAACTTTCTTTAAATATAAATAGGACATTGTCTATCTGACATGAACCATTCGGGGACGTAAGTAGGCGAGGCTTAGGGCCAGCTCCCTAGAAATCCTAAATATTACTTAATCCCCAGGCCCTTCGTATTAAAGTTCTTAAACATGATTGGTTTTTATTACTGCCTTCCCTCCCCCCTTTCCAAAAAATTATCCTGTTTAAGTACCTGGAGCCATTGTTCTTTAGAGAATTTTTTTAAGAAGTGGTCAAACATGTTTTTATTTATCAATGGCGCCAGGTTTTGGCCAATGATCTCATGTTTTATTGTAGTTCTAGTAGAAATTTTTTTAGAAAATTTGTCTAAAGTTTCGAAAAAAAACAACCTTGCTTTTGAATTCGAAAAATCGAATTTGAGTAAGAAGGTGTTCTCGAATAAAGCTGGGCAAATCCTATCTTAAAGAAAACGTTTTAATTAGTTGGAAAATTTCACAGTTTGTATATTTTTGTGTACAAATCTAGTGAAAGCAATAGTCTACATTTACTACTTGTTCACTAGTAAGTATTAACTGTTCTAAATTAAGTATTGACGAATCAATTTCAAATCGCAGATGTTCGATTTTACGATCAGTCCTACAGGCTTATAAAGGAGCTGGAAGTTTCAATAAAATGTCTGATTGAGGATTTTGACACTCCTTTTCATCAGTAATTCCAAATCTAAAGGAGTTTGTATCACCCAGTTTCTTTAGACATTTAATTTGTAGCTCACTTTAATATGAGTCTATTACTTGTGCAAAGAAATATTTCACACTCCTTTTCCCAACCAGCTTTACAGAAGCAAATTTTATTTGCTGTTGTAAAAGACATTTTATTTCTTTTAAAATTTCCTTGATCTTCCAAATCAGTCACACCTAGCAAAATCTGTGTCATAATCTTCATTATCATTCATCACCAAATCAGTATCTGGGTCAGAATCATATGTTGAATCAACTTGAAATAACTGTTGCACTACTTTCCCCTTTTGGCCTACTTGCCTTTCTTTGGTGACTTCTTTCTTAGGATCTGCATTTGGATTAGGTCTGATCATCTGTGGTGAAATGATTTCCGCGACATCTTTGGATGAAAAATCAGTAGCTTCCAAGGTTTCCGCACCATTCTGATTTAAATTTTATCGACAGGAAGTGGTCTGTCTGTTACAATACAAGATGATAATTCAACTTCAGTAAAAATGTTTTCATTGAGTGGCACTAATCTAGCTAAGTTAAGGCTATTTACAATGTTAATCGGGCAGAAGGCCATCGGAAATGCCAATCCAACTAAAGAAGCAACATCATTTAATATGGTAGGATTACCAGAATAACCTGGTGTCAACGTTCAATCACTTACTTCCACATTTTAAGAGGTTTTGAAAGGTCCAAAAACAGACCTGTCTAATGGCTGCATTTTGTGAATGGTGTGGGGCTAAAATGTTGATAAATATATTCCAGAAGATTTTGCCAACGTGATCGCTTATATGGTCTTATGATTGTCGTGGTTCCCCGTCAGAAGAATCTATCGCGTAGCAGCTGCTGGCTTGGCGTGCTTAATACAGCATTCAGAAAAATCAAGAAATATTATTTCATTGGACTGCCCTGACTGGTTGGCTGCTCTGCCTGGTGGTACCAGGCAGTGCACACTACCTGGTGGTGCATGTATAAACATAAAATCTATATACATGCATCTATAAACGTGCATCTATAAACATGCATCTATAAACGTGCATCTATAAACATAAACATAAAATGCACACTACCTGGTGGTGCATCTATAAACATAAAATCTTTAAAATTGACCCCAGGAAATGTTAACATAGGTAGAATGCTAATGTCAGCAGCATTTATGACGGCTATCATCGTAACATCTCTTTCACCAGAAGTATTACTTCCAATTTGTTCATCCCGTTAGGGACAATATATTGGATGATGTGGGAACCATTCACAAAACCGTCTTATCAGCATTTCAAATATCAGACAGTTGAAAATCATAGCAATTCAAAGCATTCTTGTAATTATTAAAGAGAAGCTTCAGAGTTTCTTTGTTGGAAGCTGTTGACCCCGCAAGACTAGTTGGCTCTGGCTTTTTCAATAAGATTTCTTCTGAGTTTTTTCTGTTTTTTTTTAACTATCGTTTACAAGAAATTTTATGGTCATTCCATAATGGAAATAACTTTTAGTATTGACGACAGCATACTGGTAAGCTAACTGCCTGAAAATTTTCAAAGAAAGACTATACTGTGTCAAGGCTGCATCCTTGACATAATTCAAAATAAACCTTTCTTATTCATGACTGAAAACCTGTTTTACATTAAAGTTTCGTTCATAAGTAAATTCGTAAAGTAAATTCGTTCTCACCAGTAAATAAGTAAGTAAAAACCAGTAAAAAGTAAACTTCTCACCAGTAATATTTCTCACCAGTAAAAAGTAAAGTAAATTCGTTCTCACCAGCCGTTTAAAGTCTTTCAAATGAAATATTAGTGTGGACTTTTTCAACTTTAAATGTCTTGCCGCTTCACTAACGCTCATTGTCCCTCCAAAATTTGTTAGACAGCTCTCTCCATACCTTCCTTGTTAATGGCAAATTTTTCCCTGTTTTCCCTGTTTTATTAAAGTTTTCCCTGTTTTAATCCTCGACATGTTCCTTAAAATAAATAGTCTAAATAAATCATGTAAAGAAATTTCAGCGAATAAATGTAATTGGTTGGTATTAAAATAAATACACTTTTTTGATTCAAGAGATTTTGTCTAACTTCTGGCTTTTTTTACAGGATTTTTTGCCTCTGAGTTGAATCTCCTTGCTGATTTGCTTCCAGATCATCTAGGCTGCTCAGACAAAAAAATGAGAGAGGAAGGAGTGCATTTTAAACCTAAATAAAGCCCATCCAAATTTAATTCAAAAACTGAAAGCAGTAATAAAAGCGTGTTTTTAAGATCCAATAAAAAAAAGCGTAAATTGAACCATTAATCGTGTTTCAGCAAACCAAGATTGCTGATACGGCTAAAGATTTTAATTTTTTTTAAATTTTAAAACAGAGATAAAACAGATTAAAACAGGGACAGAGATTTTAAAATTTCCCAGGTCTTAAGATTTTCAGGGCAAAGAGACGCCAAACGCTAGATGGCAATGGTGTTTTTTTTGAAACTAGTACCAACATCCACTCGTTTAAGCTAACCATACTCTGTGGTGTTAATCGTTTATTAATAATATGGACAAGTTTATTTCAGTTCTTGTAATGAAGTACGTATGGAATGTTGAATTTTTTGAACAAGTATTTTATCAGTATAATTTAATCACCATAACCAATTTAAACATTGTTGGTAAAAAAATTACTTTTGAAAAGAAACGTTGCCTTTGGACATTCCGATGGATTAATAGTTGATGAATAATAGGTAGATTTTAAAAAAACTCATCAAAAATTTGTTTGTATTCATTTTTGCTACGTTTTTACGAGCCGAACAGATGTTCCAAGAGGGGGAGGGCTGTCAAACCTCCCCCTGGATACGACCTTGATAATAACATAGATTTTTTTTATTGTCGTTGGTCAAGTGCCGAATGTCACTTTTTTGAAATTTTGTTTTTGTCTGAGGCGTTTTTTGTCGTATAAATTAATCACCTTATCCAATTTAAAAATTGTTGGTAAGAAATTCATCTTTGAAAAGGAACGTTGCAAGTGGACTTGCTGATGGATTAATAGTCTAGGGTAAAAAAAAATGTGAAGAAGGGCAAATAAAACCTGCAAGTTTCTCATTTAGGTCTAAGTGAATATAAATCATCTATATGATGCTAAATGATCCATCTTTTTTTTTTTTAGCTTACTAATGCTTTTTTACATCATATAATAATATGCTCTACCATCGAACGGTAAAAGGTACAATATTTATTGTGGTCAAAGGTACAACATAGAACCATTATATATCAAAAGCATTCATTCAATTATAGGCTATGGAATTGAAATACTATGCTATTTATTTGCTTCAAGGTATAACTGCAATGAAAAATAGTGAAAAGTAAACCAACTGCAATTTAAAAAGACTATAATAAAGAAATCAGTACATAAAAATTCTCACTTTTAGAGATGAAAGTTTCTTGACAAATCTGGAAGCATAAAACTCCTTTTTAAGCTGTTCGGTGCAATATGTTTATAGCTCATCTTTAGATAATTTTTATTCTATGTTCGTTTTTTTTTAATTTTGAGCCCACAGCTACAAAAAACTGCATATCTATATATTTTAGAGATGAAACCATAGGAAAAGCTGCATAGGTTTTTCATTAGAAATATAATTTCCAATTTTTATTAATGATTTAAGATGTGTATGTTTCTATTAGTTTCCACTTAATCAGTTCCGACAGTCAAATCTCGTTATCACTCTCCTCAATACTTGTAATACTCTCTTTACGACCTTACTGGAACGACTTGCATCACGTACAAAACCCATGACATTATCAATTTTTAATAAGCTTTTGATTTAATCTAAACCCTTATGTTTTTTTCGGATTCTCTTTTAAAATATTTCCTCACTGAATTTATCTCAAACCACATTAAATAAGAAATTACTCCGACCAGTACGAAATAAAAATCTACGAAGAGTTAATCGTAGAAGTGAGTGATATATTGAATTAATGCAGCCATTGAAAAATGTTTCTTAGCGTAAAGTGTATATATTTTTACAAATTAAAGCTTTAATACCATTGAAAAATAATAAAAAAAAGCATCTTGTGGTATATGTTATGATAGAAATCCACCATGGGTATCAGTCTAGACTCTAGACTGTATTCTATATGACAGAATGCAATTATTTCATTTTGGTATTTGCATGGTATTACATTTTCTTCCGCAAGATCTTGAAGATCTTAAATCTTGAATGAATATTGATTAAATCAAAACTGTACTTAAAACTTCTTAACTGTCCAGGAGATTAACATTTCTGTGAAAAAGAGGCAATACTCTCTTGAAAACTTAAAAACAAATTCATTCCTCCTGACCCTTGAAAAATTCTTATACTTTCAAAGATTTCCCTTTTTTATTTAGAGGCAAAGAGCCAGCATCCAGGGAAGACATGGCAATCTTTTACAGGAACTTGAAGATGTCGGTTGTTTTACAATGGTCGATTTGATGATCGAGGCTGGATTTACTGGCCTCTTAACTGGAGAAGGTACAGTTTTGTAAAGTATATTTTCATAGATTTAATTGGCATTTATTTGTAAATACCGATAAATAATGCCAGATTTTACGGTAGTTCATAATTGCCCTACCATCGGGACATTGAATGACTAATTTTAAAAGTAGAGGTAAGGGAGATTCTAACCATGATGTTATCTTTCTTAATAAATGGGTCCCAAGACTTTGTGGGTCCAAAAATTTTCACTGGAATATTAACTGTTCCAGTCTTACAAACACTAGTTCGATACAATCATCCCTGTAGATGTCTTAATATTTTGAGTTTGAATATTTAAGAAATTTAAAATGAGATTGTGCTATATTCATCAAGTTTGTGCCGTTTCTTATGGAGGGGAGGGTTTTTTCCATTATACAGATTTTTTCAAAATAAAAATTTTGGTATGTATGTTTAAGCTTAATGGACTTAACACATATACAGATTCAACGCCAAAAAAGATTCCTTTGATGTCCATATTTCTTTCAGTATTTCGCTTTCTAGAGTTTTGTTTTCTTTTGATGTGGGTTGCTGTTTACTTAAAGTTCAATTTATAAGCTGCTTTGATGGTTAAATATCCATTGAAGAAGACAAACTTCCATTAAACAATACGCTACATTTATTTTTTTATATATATTTATTCCACCTCAAACTGTAAACTGTATATACAACATACTTGGGATAGTTGACTATTCTGATAGGATGGGATGAGGAATCACAGAGTTCGCGGTAACGAACTGTAGTAAGGAGTGACCCGGCTCAATAGTAACCAAAACTCTAAAAAACATAAATTTTGATACCAATAGATACATCAAAAGAATCGCAATTTTGTGCTGTTTTAAAAATATAAGTTTCATCAAGTTTGGTCTTACCCATCAAAAGTTACGAGCCTGAGAAAATTCGCCTTATTTTAGAAAAAAGGGGGAAACACCCCTAAAATTCATGCAATATTAACGAAAATCACACCATCAGATTCAGCATATTAGAGAACCCTATTGTAGAAGTAATTTTGAAACAGGAGAGACTGTTAAATTATTCGAAAAATAAAAGTGACAGAACTTTCCAAATTCCATCTTACCATAAAGATTGACATATATCTAATATAGCATAAGTAAAAGTTTATAAATGTAATTTATTTAAGTTGATTCCTGATTTATTATAAAACCTCAATTGTTAACTTACGACCTTTTTGCACGTTATGACATCGTAGATTTGTAACGACCAAAACTGTGCTCGTCATTTGAACAAAATTTCAATAAATACCAATTATGAATCCAACATAGTAAATAAAAAATTCAATGTACCATAAAATCGATTGGTATCGTACGATGACTTTCAATCAGTTTATCTACTCTGTATGTCCTACTTTACACTGAATATGACCAGGATTGTCACAGAATATTTAAAAAAGGCTTGAAGGCTAGTATATAGACCTATATTTAACTGAGTGTCCTCTGTAATTAAGTTTGTTTGCTAAGGTTTAAAATCTTTGTTTCTAATGATCTATAGGTCATGCTTGAAGACGTTTCAAATTAATCTGATCTAAGATTAAGAAGCTTGGCATGAAGTTTGCCTAAAATTGAATTAGCCAAAATTCTATCCAGGTTGAAACCCTGCACATGACAATGGAAATGTTAAGCAAATCAATCTATTTTCAATTTTCAGAGGTATACACTATATTTTCACCTGAAGACACGGCTTTTGACCAGGCATTGATCGATACCCTGCTTGCTGATGCAGATCTTCTTACCAGATTTCTAAACTATCACATGACTTCTGGGAATGTCACTCTCGCCTTGTTTGAAAATGATGCAACATTGACAACGCTGGAAGGTACAACTGTACGCACTAATATCTATGACTCAGTAAGTACATATCCGTTGTACACATCCAAAGTATTAATCATAAGTAACTTAAAACAACGGGGTTCTACGAATATTGGTGTAAACTTGAAAGAATTCTTGAGGGGCAAGCTTTTATTCTAAAGGTTGGTAAAAATGACATAATTATAACACCAACAATAATAATAAAAAGCACTTTTACCATGGTTAAAACTGTTGAGGAGGACAAATGAAAATCTATGGAGTAACTGGGCCAAGAGACGTTAGATTGAGATCTGTCTTGGAAAAAGACCCCCCCCCCCCGACCTTTAGTAATTTATGCTTCTGCCTGTAAGTCTTATATGATCAACTGCAACAGTAAAAAATAATGTTTATGAAGAAAAGTGACAACGAGCAAGCAATTGCGTCAATTGACAGGAGAGGGGACAATTGGCCCTTAGATCTCATATTCACCTACCCTCCTTTTTAAAAAAATACATTTTTCATACATTTTCATTCAAAATAATCGATTAAAAACACAATTACCTACTCACTCCTAGATTTTGAAAAGTATATTTTGCTCCCTCTCCTTACCCCTACACTTTTGTGAATTGAAGCCATTCCAGACAAATGGTCAAATATAATCATTTAGAGCTCATGAGATGCAATTTTTTTCCATTATTTAGTATTTTCAAGATCATTGTAATATACTGAAAGAAGTAATTACGAAATATTATCTCCAATCCTTGGGTCTTTAGCCACTTTTAAATTCTAAGCCAATTGTCATGATATTTTAACCTCCAAGTTTAAAGGGAGTTTAGTGAATAAACAAACAAAACAGTTTATAATAAAAGTATATTATGAAAATATAAGTTTTAAAAAAGGAAAAGGATCAATCGGTCGAATAATTTACCATAAAAGTAAATTATGAAAATATAGGTTTTAAAAAAGGAAAAGGAGCAATCGGTCGAATACTATGAATTAGGCTTCATAAAAGAAAAGTATGTTTTATGTTTTCTTATCCATGTGCTATGTGTTGAACATTAAAGCATAAAAATATATTTTAGCATAAATATAATTTAAACTTGAAAATGTAGATAATCGCCCTTACACAAGTAATGCGTTGACTTTGCTATTTAGTGGAAACTAATTAAAAACAACGTTTTTCATTAGATTTTCCATTACTATAATGAAACAAAAACTTAGACTTTTATTTTATGGTTACCATATTCTAAACAGAGAAATTTCCGTTTCAGGTTAACCTTTATACTTCTGTTGTCCAATAGGGTGTCATAGGTTTGGTTGAATTTAGTGATATATAGTGGCAAAACTTGACGTTGTCAATGACTTTTGCTGAACTAATGAATTTTGACTTCCCAGTTTGTCATTTATTGTTGACTTTTGGTTTATAATTTTTGATCTGATATGCTATTTGTGATTTTTATTGCGATATTTGTTGGTAGTTAAGTTTCTTGATGTGCGTAAAAAAATTAAAAATGGGAAACAAATAAAGTCGTTACAACTAGGTTTCATTTCAACTTTAACTTTTCAACTTTCAAGTTTATCATTATAGAATAATCAATACAAGCATCTCCTTTGACACCCACACAAAAGGCTTAATGGTCTCTGACTGTGACTTTGATTTAGGAAGCTGCATTACAGCGGCTTAATTTTATTTGATTTTTTTTAATTAATTTAAGTATCTTAATTTATTCTAATTCTTACTTAATTTAATGTCATCTATTCTAAACCTTACCCAAGATCTAAGTTTATCTGACAGACAACACTAGGTAACTGAGTAAAAATCCGAAGAAAGTTTAAGTGTATTATCGTATCGTTATCATCACCAAAATTTGCACAGGGCTAGATTAGCCAGTAGCCTACCTTAATTTCTCACAATCTTTTGTATCTGATTTACATTCATTTATTTTATGTATGCAGAGAAATTGCTCTAGATTTCCACGCTCATCTATTAACTTTTTTCTGATTTTCCTGCAGACATATACCGTCAATGGGGCAGCCGTTACAATGCCAGATGAGTGGGCTGATAACGGTATGGTACAAGTTATCAACAAAGTTCTCTTCCCTATTCCAGTTGGAGCAATTCCAACTGTACTTGCTGATGATTCAGAAGGTCGATTTACAACTCTTTCAATGTGTATTGAATTGTCTGGTCTTTCAGGAGTCCTAACTGGTAAGATTTTGCTATAATTAAGATATGTTTATATTACTACTACTAACAAGAACTCACCTCAGCACTAAGTCACCTGAGGCCAACACAGCCGCGTTAGCTCCTTCTCCATCGCAATCTGTTCAAAGCCTCCCTCCTTACACCCCCTCTCAAGGAGTTCCATTTCCCTTAAATCTTTCTTTACGACATCCTCTCAAGGACGACCTAATTTCTGTTTAGCCCTAGACGGTTGGCCGAAAAGGAAGATCTTTGACAATATATCATCCTTTATACACAGAACAAGTCCTAGCCTTCTCAACCTATCTCTTATCACAACCCTAGAAACCGGAACTGAACCAAACTTCTCGCACAGCCTACTGTCTGAAATACGGTCAGCCAGTATGGCACCCAAGAGAATCCGCAGGCAATGTCTCTGGAAAACATCTACCAAGTCTTTCTCCGCTTTTGGAGCTCCATGCTCCAGAACCATATTGACCACTATTATCACTGTAACTTCAGTATTTCTGATCCTGGATTGCACACTTATCTTCCTATTCTCCCAAAATTTGTGTAGCTGTGATAAAACACCCTGGGCCTTGGCTATTCTACTTTTAACATCTTCACTGCGCCCAACTGCCTTTACTAAGGAAGGTGAAGGTAAAGTTTACTAAGTAAAGTTACTTAGTAAGTGAAGCTATCTGCTTGATTGATCTTTTTGTTTTTCATACATAAAGACATCAGTTTAAGCAAAGATACTGGGATGTTTAATAAACCCTATTTACGAGAATTTAATAAAAAGAGTTTCAACTTACATACCTTTTTTCTAACAAGGTCTATTAACTTTCTCAATACAATTCAGGTCAGTAGATAGGCTGCAGTAGTCTCATGATTTCTACCTAATTTAATTTTTGAATGGTCTTTCATTTTTTTTGTTCATATTTCTCACTCGGTTTAGCTTGCTGTAAAAGGTTAGTTTTTTCTTAAATATATTACTTTGTTCCTTCCCTTTTTTGAGTTTTTTCCTTTTTTGAGAGGTTTTCTTTTTTTTCCAATAGCCAAAAATTGACCTCACTTGTTTTTATAATTGCTTTTTTTTGTCCAACTTGATGAATGTTTCTTCTGTGTCTTATGGTTTCATTGGCGATATTTAGGCAGTCACTGTTCTAACATCTCCCCTGCTGTTTCTCGCCCATCAGCCACTTCAAAGATCCAACCCTATCCAGGGTATGGACAAAAATGTCTTAGGTGACACTTTATATAATCAGGGAAAGTTCTCCCTCCTAATCATATCGGCTTTTGTCTCTTCATTTGATCAAACAGTTCGTAGTAATGAACTGTAGTAAGGAGCGATCCGGCTTAATAGTAAACGAAACTTTTAAAAATGGGATTTTAATACTAATAGATACATCAAAAGAATTGTATTTTTGTGCTGATTTTAAATATACAAGTTTCATCAAATTTAGTCTTACTCATCAAAAGTTATGAGCCTGAGAAAATTGGCCTTATTTTGGAAAATAGGGGGAACACCCCCTAAAAGTCATGGAATCTAAACTAAAAAGAGTCTATAACTAAAAGCTATAGAATCTTAATGAAAATCAGACCATCAGATTTAGCGTATCAGAGAACCTGAATGTAGAATTTTCAAGCTCCTATCTATAAAAACGTGAAATTTCGTATTTTTTACCAAAAGACCGATCACGGGTGCGTGTTTATTTGTTTTTTTTTCTTTTCCCCAGGGGTGATCGTATCGACCCAGTTTTCCAAGAATGCTGCAAGAGGGCTCATTATAAAGGAAATTAAAAGTTCTAGTGTCCTTTTTAAGTGACCAAAAATTGGAGGGCACCTAGACCCCCTCCCACACTCATTTTTTCCCAAAGTCAAAGGTTCAAAATTCTTAGATAGCCATTTTGTTCAACATAGTCGAAAAACATAATAATCATGTCTTTGGGGACGACTTACTCCCTCGAAGGCCCCAGGGGTGGGGCGGCAAGTTACAAACTTTGACCAGTGTTTACATACAGTAATGGTTATTGGGAAGTGTACAGACGTTTTCAGGGGAATTTTTTTCCTGGTTAGGGAGGCGCTTGAGGGGAGGGGTTACGTGGAAGGATCTTTCAATGGGGAATACGTCATGGGAGGAGAGAATTTCCATGAAGGGGGCGAAAGATTTTCTAATATTATTTAAAACAGAAGACAATGAAATGATAAATATGAAAAAAGTTTTTTTTTAACTGAAAGTAAGGAGCAGCATTAAAACAAAACGAACGGAAATTATTACGCATATGAGGGGCTCATCTCCTTCTAAATACCTGTTCTTTACGCTAAAGTATTTTTAGTAATTTATTTTAGTAACTATTTCTTCTACGGCCTTTGTGATTCAGGGGTCATTCTTAAAGAACTGGGACAAAATTTAATCTTTAGTGCAAAGAGCAAGGTATTAAAGAGGGGGAAAACCCCCTAATCTACGTAGTAAAAATATAGGAATATAGAAGTTCGTTACCAAAGTTAATTTGGAAGTTACGTATATTTTTTATTAATAAAAACTTTCGTGAAAAATTAAAAGTTCTAGTTGTCTTTTTAAGTAACCAAAAGATTGAAGAGCAACTAGGCCTCCTCCCCCACTCCGTCCTTCTTAAGACAGTCCGATCAAAACTAAGAAAAAGTCATTTAGCAAAAAAAAAAAAAAAATTATGCAAATTTCGTTCTAATTATTCATGTGCGGAGAGCCAAAACCAAGACATGCATTAATGCAAAAACGTTCATAAATGAACGTTCTTTTTGCAAAAGTTTTTCACTGTTTTAAAAAGTAGATTTGAGAGAAAGAGTCAAACTTTATCGCAAAGAGCGGGGCGTTGAGGAGGGAACAGCCTCTTTCATATACGGAGTAATTTCTGTTCGTTTTAAGTTTTAATGTCGCTCCTTACTTTCAGTTACATAAACTTGTTTTTTTTTATTGAATGTTCCTGAAAGAGAATAGTGGTCAGTGACAGCGGTGATCAAATACTTTCAAAATTTCACTTTTAAGTGTCATCTTTCATAAGCATTTTTTCATATTGCTGACTTTTCGTCGACATCATATTAGTTTTTAAAAATAAGCATTTCAAATAGGCGAATGTACTTCTTTCTTTAACCCTCTAACATTCGGTATTTAGACCCTAAGCATTTAACCTCGTACATGCAACTCTACTAGCTCTCCTTCAATAGCAACCTGATCTTATTTTCCGGGGGTAAGTACCGGGTTTTGAGATTTATCCGCGAAAGTCACATCTGAAATTTTTGAAGCTTGGAATGCTTTTCAGTCAAATAGTATTAATCGGCTGCCTTAAGAAATCCAGGACTATAGCCTCTTTTAGGATTTCCGTATTTTACAGTATTAAAATGTGATAACTATTAACCAGAAGAGTGTAATCTTTCCTGTTTGAAGAGTTTCGACTATTAACCAGTTCGAGTCGAAAGCTCGAACTTCATTTCATTTTTTTTTCCTAAATATTGTTTGACTAGTAACAGCCCCTTCTAAATTATCGCGTTCGCTGTTTGCACAAATGGTTACAAAAAGTTATTGAAGCTTTTAATGATGGATTGCCGACGTTTAGAAGTCACATACACCAGGTGGCGCGTGCCAAGCGTACGGAGGAACAGTTCCAAGCGTTGCGGTGACTCTTCCGTGCACGGTGGAACTGAATAGCGCACGTGGCGCTCCAAGATGTAGACCAGGTGGCGGAAAGTGGACTCCACTTTCCAATTGGTACTAACAGAAGAGTGGAATCTTTCCTGGTGGTTTTTATTTTTGTTCAAAATATTCCAACTTTTTTCCGACTTGATAAATCTGAAATAAGCTTGAACTTTGAAATTATGATCGGCAAAGCCCTTCGTGACAGAACTTCGAAGGAGTCTGAGAAGCATGTGATAAAGTTCAAGTGTACAACTAACTACAAAATACTGGTACTATATAAACCCTAAAATATAACTTAATAAATAATTTAGTCTTAAGAGTTTTTGCACGAAGCAAACTCTCCCTTGATGTTGCAAACCTTGACTTTCGTAGCCACTATCTATGCAAAAAATTATTTTGATTTTTTTCCCGTTGAAGGTGGCCCATTCACCCTCTTTGCTCCAACTAATGCTGCTTTCGATGCTCTGCCAGAAGGCGTTCTTGATGCTCTTCTTTCACAACCTGAAGGAGCACTGAAAAAAGTTCTTCTTGGCCACGTAGCTCCCACTACTATCTTTGCCACTGGGGTGACAAGTGGAGAAGTTCCATCTGCCTCAGATGATAACCTAGTTCTCAACGTTGGACCTGGTGAGTCTTGAGCTTTTATATAATATGTGGAGTGTATTTTCATAATTTAGAAACGACATGAATAAGGATTCTTAATTTTGGACATGATATTTTGGGTGTTTTGACCATAACGTTGTGGATGACATAATTTTGGGCATTTTTTAAAACACTTTTTCGTGAATCAATCATATTATGCCTTATTTCTTGAGGTAAAATTAACAGTTTCTTTTAAACCTTTTTGGTTTTATAACCTTCTGCGTGTACCTTTAAACTAGTAAACCTAAGTAAAAGCTAAGTTCTACATAATTATTGTCAAAATTTTAATTAGCTAAATGAAAATGAGAAGTACTGGGTCACAAAATTTTCACAAGTAGTTCATTTCTCTTTGTTTAAATTTAAAATTAGGAACTCAATTGATACTGGAAATATATTTACCTCTCTGTTGTTAAAAATATTCCGCCCATACTTAGTCATTTTCATCATTAGACTAAAGTAGGATCACACTAGGAACTATAATTATTCTTAAATTTATTAGAGTAAAATTATTGGACAAGTCCTTGTAAAGGAAAAAGTGTTGTAGTGGCAGAAAGGAAATGGCTTATTCCCCCCCCCATAGACTACAATTGGTACTACTACTCTGCTAATCAGGCTTGCCACGGGAGCCAAGCTTTTGATACTACCCAAGATCATCTGAAAACACTGGCTTAAAAGATTGAAAGCCAGACTTGCCTATCATGACAAAATCAGATAAGTAAATCCTGAAAATAACTTTTTTTGGAAGAAAAAGAACATTCAAACGAAGTAAATTAATTTCTGTTTTTTACTATTTGGACGAATTTACCATTTGCCCCAGAAAAGACCCGTTCACATTAGTTTTACTTATAGTGTTTTTGGGAGATTTGATTACTTTCTCTTTTTCTACGTTCATTCAGCATATTGGAAGTACCATTTAAAATCTCAGCAGTTAATAAATGATCAAAAATATAAACCTTGATATTTTCTTGATATATTCCGTTGGATTTGGTTGACCTTCACTGAAATAGCCTTAAATCTATCACTTAGAATAGACCGAGATATACAACAAAATGTGCTTAATGGTTTAAACTTGTTCAACTTCACATATTTCAAATCAGGATGAAAATCCGATTCCACTGATTTATCTATTGTTACCAAAACCCTGTTTTCTAGAGTTCAACCCCGTTACTCCTTACCTAGTGTTCGTAACCACGAAGCATTTTGATAACGTTGATTAGATCACTGTGAAAGAAAATGGGAAATGGGTATAACAGGAACAGTTTTTCTTTTATGGATCTACATTTTTTAAAGCAATTTGAGTAGGTACATATTATGGTATGTAGGGTGTAACTAATGTAGATTTTGAACAGAGCCGCGAAAGAAAATAGGAAATGAATATAACAGGAACAGCTTTCTTTTTTCGAGATCAGCTTTTTTTTTAAGGTAATTGAGTAGGTACATATTATGGTGTATGTGGTGTAATTAATGTAGATTTTGAAAATTGATGAGATAGAAAATGGGAAATGCGTTTTAACAGGAGGAACTTTGTTTGTTCAGGACCTATATTTTTTAAAAGCAATTGAGTAGGTACATATTATGGTATATAGGATGTAACCAACGTAGATTTTGAACATGCCTTAGCTCTATTTAAAAGCTGTTTTTGCTTGCACCATCATTTTAATTGTTTTGGCGAATAATAATGACTGAGAAGTATCTCTAAGGCGTCTACGAGTAAAATTACTCCACAAGGAAGAAGGCCTTAGGGTCCAGATTCTATCTTTGTGGAAAAATCTCAGAAAAATTTTGTGTTTAGTTGTTGTTGTTTCACATAATTCACCTGGTTTTATGTTTCTTTCAAATTTGGTCCTCCTGAAATGCCCTCCTTACATTAAAAATTAGTTTATGCATTTGTATTCCAAAGACTGTTTTGCCGCAAAATATAAAAAAGAAGCTAATAATGAACTATGTTTTATAATATATAGTCAATGATAATCCTGTTTTGCTAAAACCACAACACAGTCAGTCCACCCTGTTGATAAAAAAAAAAAAATATAAATAATCCTAGTTTTTCTTTAATTTTAATTCCTCAGTGTCACTACAAATGTACAAGGCTTTATCAAAGATTAAAAAGTAAATATAAACGAGAATTTGTTTCGACCTTTTTTCAACTGTTACTTTAGGCTTTCATTTTTATTAGATTATAATAAAAGAATAATTTCTTAGACCCCACTACTTTTCCATTTACGAAAAATTAAACAAAGAAAAAATGGGTTTAATTTCGTCAAAGCAGTGAACAAAAATAAAATAAAAAAAAATACACTTTAACTATAAAAAAATTAAAAATACTCCGAATATTTCGATCCCACGTCTGGAAGCCTTTCTCATCGGACAAAAAAATTACAAGTGACAATTTAAGACTTTTTTTTAAGACATCACAAACAAACAAAAAAACGACGACTAAAACACAGCAAAAAAAAAATATATATAAACAATAAAGTAAACAAGAACAACTCATATTATAAAAAATCTCCCAGCACTGACGGTAATTTATAATAATATATTGTATTTTTTGTTCTAAAGTTATTACCATTAGAGCAGGGAGTTTTGTTTTATAATGTGCAGGCGCTTGCTGCAGGCAAATAACTCCCTCCATTAGCAAGTCAAGTGATACTGTTCTGGTTCAGTGAATACTGACTGAAGTGACACCTAAGCATGCTAGTGATTATAGAAGGCACAGAACAACTGAGTGATACGAACGCATATGACCTATTGGTCGAACACGTCAAACCCCAAACAAAAACATCAACAAGGGTGTTTTAAAGTATAAAAAATCGGTTACACTAGAAAGAAAGCATAGTTCTCGTCTTATTACTTGTCAAATACTGTAAAATTTTATTACGATCATTGTTCAGTTCCTGATGGTGGTGATAATACTGGGAGAAAAGGAAATACTCGGAGCTTATCTGTACTGTCACTAAACTATTTTTACCAGATAGCGCAGCTGGCCATTATTAACGTAAAATGTCTCAAGATTATATATTTTAGATGGTGTTACTGTCGACGCTGCAAATGTCATCGAAACTGATCTTGTCGCAACAAACGGAGTTGTTCATGTGATTGATGCTGTCATATAAAAAGTGTAATTTTGTTTTATAATGATTTAAGATGTTTCCAAATAAAACATTTTATTAGCCAGGTACTGGTTAACCTTTCTAGTAAATTGAAAATGTTATTAGAAGCACACAAAAACTTATTAGAAAATGTGTAGCCGAAGCGAATTAAATAAATAAACTAATACATAAAGTAAACCAATACATGGGCCACAGATCTACTTTTCGAACTCTCAGCAATCATATGATCGCATACAGCACCTTGGAATCTTGCATTCCTCTCCTTCTAGAATCCAATGATTACCATATTTATTTCTAATAATCTGTTTCATTTTTTATTTCTATTCATGCATTGTTTTGGGTTTGTGAGCCATTTCGAAACAGATATCGTTTACGTGCCTGTTTACCATTTAGACATATTTTTTTTTTACTACAAATTGTGCCCCAAAAGGTGTTAAACTGGTACATCAGTGATTATTTTTAGACACTTTTGCAGTCAAATACTCATTTACTTGACCACGAACCGTTTGTCTTCATCTTTAATTACAATCCAAAAACTCTCAAGATCCTTACTATTATTTCCTCTCTAAGTGCCTTAGCGCTTTCTGAGTAAAGAGCGGTATGAGCACCATACGTTATAAATATATAATATATATATATATATATATATATATATATATATATATATATATATATATATATATATATATATATATATATATATATATATATATATATATATATATATATATATATATATATATATATATATATCACAGCACCTCATGTAAAAGAAATTGCTATAGAAATTTCAGAAGGAGCTCATTCGATCGGAAATTGAAAGGTCTAGTGCTCTTTTTAGAAGTCAAATGAGATTGGAAGACGAATAGCCCTCTCTACCCATCATTTCCCCAAACACGTCCAATCAAAATTTTTAAATTGCCATTTTGTTCAGCATAGTGGATAACTAACGACAAGGGCTATGAGTTATTCTAACTGCCCATAGCTAACATATTCAGTTTTCATAGAAGGAGTGGTCGTATAAACTTTGGAGGGGGGTGCTTACTTGATTGAAAATCGGAAGTTTTAGTGATTTTTAAGAGTATAAATTTATCAGAGGGCAGATGGCTCTCCCCACAAACGCCCTCTTTTCCTCAAATACACTCAATTAAAACCTTAATATAGCCGTTGGTTTCTAAATAGTTCAAAGCTCATATGGCAATGCCTATAGGGTTAACACAAACTCTCAGAGCCTGGCGGCAAGCGTTGTAAGTTATGCCCTGGGAGCATAATGGAAGAGGTGGTCGCATGAACTTTGAAGTAGGGTAAATTGATTTGAAATTGAAAGTTCTAGTTCTGTATTTAAGAGTCAGAGTCACTACCACGCCATTCTGGTAATAAAATTCACTGGCAAGAGAAGTAAAGGAAACGTTGGAGGCTATACCTTGTCACCGCAATTTAAGAGGCAAGCCCGGCGGGTACCACGGCTCTTGCAAACAACTCTCTCACCCCTCTTCTGCTTATTTTTCTTCTCCCAACTTTATCGTAGCGTAATTGCTTATATTCTCCCAAAGGTCACTCCTTCAAAACATATAGCTGTAAAGTCTGAAAAAAGATTGAAGGTTCACTTGCGAGAGAAGTAAGGGAAGCGTTGGAGGCTGCCTACCTTGTCCCCGCAATTTAAGGGACAAGCCCGGCGGGTACCACGGCTCTTGCAAACAGCTCTCCCCCACCCTTCTGCTTACTTTTCTCCTCTCACCTTTATCGTAACGCAATCGTTTGGGCTATTACTCAGGTTATTTAATTGGAATAAACCATTCAGACAAGTTTTAATTAGAACCAATCTTTTGTCAGATATTGCAAGATCCTACTCCTTTTTTTTTCTTCACTTCATACTTTTTTCGGTTTATTTTTTGCCACCTTAAAATGCCAAAGTTTAGGCAGTTCGACTTGGTTTTAGTCCACTTTGCAGGATATCCTCTCTGGCCATCAAGAATAATGAAAGTTACAACTGAGGGTGACGGAGATTCCAAATACCTTGTTTTCTGCTACGGTCAGCATAGTGAATATATAGTCGCTGAGTCAAATATCACGTCCGAAAAGGCTAAATTTCAACAGGCCTCAAAAAACAAATCAAAAGGAGTAGATAAAGCTTTCGCTGAGCTAGAGTCGATGCCAGATATATATCGTAGAAGTAAGACTTTTGCCGCTATGAATCTTACTCTGGCTGACCCTGAACCTGCGGCTTCAGGTCTACTTGGCCAAGTGGCTACGGTGCAGGCTGAGTTGGAAAAAACGAAGTTGAGTCTCAAAAATGATATAGCCCGTAAAGTAGCAGAAATGGCTACTGGTGGTTGCTCTGTGGATACAATTGTCAGCGAAGTGTACGACTCTATTGCGGTTGAATATAATCCTTAAATTTGAAAAGCTTGAAAAATCACTCAAAACCCTAAAAAAACACTTATTGAAAATCTTGAGGAGCGCGTTAATCGCATAGAGATGAGGCTTGATGATTATGGCCAAGAAGTTCTGCTTAATAGTCTCGTAATCCATGGAATGAAAAAACAGCCAGGTGTTAACCTGAATACCACTGTGATTGATTTGGTTAAGCAGAAGTTAGGTGTTAGTGATATAACGGATGGGCATATTACAAGCGTATTTCGATTCCGGCAGAATGTGATCAGCGCTGGTGGTTCTGGTAAAGTAGCTCCCATAATGGTGAAGTTTCAGAGCAAAGATATTGTCCGAAGAGTCTTCATAGAAAAGGCAAAATTAGCGCGTACCGGTGTATAAATCACTGAGGCTTTAACAAAGCGTCGAAGAGACATTTTGAACATGGCGAGAGACAAATTTGGTGTGAAGTATGTTTGGACAGACCATGGTAATGTCCTTGTGAAAAGGCCAAGCGACCCTTCTGTTCGCAGAATAAGGTCACTTGTTGATTGCATGTGATTTTGTTGATTAATTTTTTTTCTTTTTCTTTTTCAGATATTTTTTGATTTTGATTTTTATTGTTCGATAGTAACACCAATATTTACTATTTTTCGTTTTAATGGGTACTGATCTACTAAGTTTGCGGCTTAAGCGATATGAACAAGACCCGTTTGATATTGACAAATATTTATTATCTAAGCTTGTGGCAGAGCAGTCTACTTTAAGTTTTCGGCCGGGTCGTTTTAGCACGCATATTAATGGACCTGTAGACATTAATAAAAGAATAAATGAGTGCCTTGTGTGCGCGTGGAACTGCCACATTACGTCATCTTATCATGATTTTGTTCAGTTTATGTATGAAAATGATTCTATTCAGTTGCTTGCTTTATGTGAAACGTATTTGGGTAGGAACAGTCTTCTCTCGTTCTATAGTTTTCCAGGGTATTGTTTAGAATCAAAAAACCGCTAAAAATGGGTAGAGGAGGCCTGGCGTTTCTAGTAAGGGACTCTCTACAGTATAAGGTGCGTGATGATCTTGAGGTTTGGCTAGAGGGTGAGTTTGAAAGTTTTTCTGTTGAAGTTAGATTTGAAGAAAAGAATTTTTTATTTTGTATTATTTATAGACCACCAAGTGCTATGTTTGATCGTTTTATATCTGGTTTTGATGATTTAATGCTGAATGTAAGGAATTCAGGTTTGGAATTTATGATAATGGGGGATTTAAATTATGATTTGAAAATACTAGCTGGTATGAATCTTGATTTTTTAAATTTCATGTCATCTCACGATCTATACCCTGTGGTCACAGTTCCAACAAGGATCACCGAGCATTCTGCGACCTTGATTAACAACATATTTGTTTCGTCACGTCAAGTAGCAACTACATGCGCGGTAGTTATAGTTTCGCCTATCTCCGATCACCTGCCAGTCCTAGCTAGATTAGGACTTCACATAAAAAAACACGTAGTGAAGCGTAATATACAGATCCGAGATCTGAAGCCAGCGAACGTTAGAATGTTTTCAGAAGAGCCAAGTGCTGTAAATTGGGAGAGTATAATTAGGGATAATAACCCATCTTTGGCTTTTGAAAAGTTCAACATCACGCTGCTACGTATTTATGACTTGACATGCCCACTGAAAAGCATGAAAATAAGAAAAAAAGCAGCGAGAAAACCTTGGGTTGATGATGAGCTTTTGCGAATGATTTATATAAGAAATGCTTTGTATACAGCACACATCACTGAACCAAATGAGTTTAGTTCTGCACAGTTCAAGGATCAACGTAATCTAGTTAACTCTACTAGACGAAAGTAAATGAGAAACTTTTATGGCGAAGAATTTAAGAAAAATGCATCAAACCCTAAAGTCACTTGGAAAATTATTAATGAAGGGATCAGAGGTAGTCCTGCTCCACAACAGTATAGCCTAAATGTTGGTGGCGAAATAGTTCGAGATCTCGACAAAGTATGTGATTTGTTTCCTTATCATTTCTCGAAGATTGGTGAAACTGTTCAGAGTGAAGCAGCAGTGAACAACGAATTACTGATAGGAGAATCAACTTTTGAAGACCTAAGAGGTCAAGATTTTGAAATGAAATTAGAACCTTGCCGTTCTGTAGAAATAGAGAAGATTGTTTCTTCAATAAAATCAAACAGTGCTGGGACCGATGGCCTCAACCTACGAACTCTAAAATCAGTGCTTCCGAATATTCTTCGAGTACTAGTATTTTTGATAAATCTGTCAATGGCAGAGGGTCAATTTCCGTGTTCGCTGAAAATGGCCAAAGTCATCCTGCTTCCGAAGTCTGGGACCCTTTCAAATCTGACAAGTTGACATTTATTCAATATCTGACAAGTGACCTTTCAAATTGGAGACCTATATCAATACTACCCATCATTTCAGAGCTATATGAAAAAATAGTGCACAAAAGACTATATGAGCATCTAACAAATTGCAGATTTCTGTCTGAAACTCAATTTGGATTTAGAAAAAGACATTCAACTGTGCATGCCGCTTTAAATTTAATTGATAAGGTAAACGGTGCACTGGAAAAAAATTATTCTTGCATGACAATTTTCATTGATTTTAAGAAAGCTTTTGATACTGTTGATTTTGCAATTTTGTCGGATTTATTGTCGAAGTTAGGTGTTAAGAATAAGTGTTTGAGTTGGTTTGAGTCGTATTTGCGAGGTAGAAGTGTAAAAGTCGTAATAAATAATGAAGTTTCACAAGCTTACCCATTGAATTGCGGAGTGCCACAAGGTTCTGTCCTAGGTCCTCTTTTATTTTTAATTTATGTAGATATTATGAGATTTTTTGTCCCTGGTTACTTAACGTCTTTTGCTGATGACACTGCTATAACTGTTATTGCCAAATCGTTGCCGGACTTGATAGACCGAGCAAATAGTGCTTTAAAGGGACTACATACGTTTGTTACACTCAGTAAACTTGCTGTTAATGCTTCAAAAACAAGCTACACGGTTTTTAGAAGGACTGGTGAGCCCCAAGATTTACCTTCAAATATTAAGTACAATGGTGTTACTTTAAAACAAGCCCGAGAAACGCGTTACCTCGGGTTTCTTCTTGACTTCAAACTGAGTTGGAAGGCGCACAGTGACGTAGTTTCCTGCAAAGTATCAAGGGGAGTTGGAATGCTGCGGCGTCTAAAAAATGTGCTTCCTTTGAAAGTTTTAATGTCACTGTTCCATACTTTAATAGCATCGTATATAAATTATGGTTGTTTAATCTGGGCTAGTAACTTTCAGTCTAATTACAGGAGAGTTCAAGTGCAACAGAATAAGGCAATTAGAATTCTACGAAATTATGATCGTGGAAGCGCTAGCACTATGGCTGTATATAAGAAGTTTGATATTTTGGATGTTGGAAAAATCAGAGACATGCAGATTGGTATTTTAGTGTATCAGTGTCTACATAATTTAGGGCCTGATATTTTTAATGATTTTTTTAGCTTGGGATCTTCCTATCATGATTATGACACGCGAAATTCAAATAATCTTGTTCATGAGTTTCTGAATACTTCCCGGTCGGCTCATGTCATCAGATACATGGGACCTTCCGTCTGGAATCCATTCCCACAGCAAGTTAAGGAATCAGAAAGTCTGCCTCAGCTGAAACGACGCCTCAAGGCCCATCTTCTGAACAATTAGTAATGTTGAGTATTTTAGATTGAGAGAAGGGTATCTCCCTCCATTTTGTTAAATTGACCATTAGTTTTTGTTTTGTTTTCTTTTTTTGTGTTTTTTTGCTTTTTTTGTAGTTTATTTTTCTTATTTATTTTTCTTTTTGATGTAAGTTAAATATCTTAAAGAAATGGATCGTATTTGATGTCAGCTATGCTTACAGGCCATTGCGGCCTAATTTTTTTAGCTGATGAATGAAAGTTTATTATATTGTTTTTTGAATAAAATTACCTACCTACCAAAAAATAATAATTCCTTTTTCTTGGCACCCTGTTTTGTAGTTCTTTGCCACAGAGATTCGACTAATTTTCATTGAAATTCTGAAGCAATTTCCATTTGACGACACGGACAAAGTGTATCACAACTTAGTGCGAGCAAATGGGCTATAAAAAACACAAATTAAGCCACAAACTTTTGTATGGTTTTGTAGGATAAAACTTGCCATTTAAATGAAAACATAACAAATTTCTTCAGTTGTTTAGAATAAATAGTTCTGGAACACATCATTCTTTATTTGGAACTAATAAATTACTGCATTCCCTTATTTGTTTGTTAAATTACGGACCTTTTATAGTTCGACATGGATTACTCTGGATGAAGAGATAGTTCAAAATACATCCTTTTAAAGACACATCAAATCATAATGGACATTCATCCCATATGAAATATGAACATTCATTCCAATATGAAACAAAAGAGCAAAACTAATTTGGCTTTGAGTCAAAAATAGGGTTCGACAAACTTTTTTCCTGACAATAAAGTGGTTACGTTCCAATGTACTTATTATAATAAGTTTCTCATAGAAAAATAGGGTAGGAAAAAGATTCAGGACTCTTGATATATATATATATATATATATATATATATATATATATATATATATATATATATATATATATATATATATATATATATATATATATATATATATATATATATATATATATATATAATTTAATAGTAAATTATTCCAGAAAAAGCCCCTGGGCCATAGGAAATTTACATAACAAACAACAAATTAACTAAAATAAATTAATACTATTTCAAGAAAACGCTCACGATGTGCCACCGCAATCCTCACAAACCTTGCTATCCTTTTAATACTCAGGAAATTTGTCTTTTTCATTCTATCTACGATCCATATCTCATTTAATTTTTCTTTACTATACATCTCTCGCCTCCATTCATTCAATTCAACACATTCAGACAAAAAAATGTGTCAAACTTTCATCCTGAGATCCAAACATAGGACAAGCAATAGATTCTATCTTCTCCCCTTTTCTCCCTTGATACTTTTTTTCTCACCAATCAAAAATCCATTTCCCCTCCAATCCAAATAAGCCTTCTAATCCTCTCTACTTAACTTAACCTTCCAAAATACATCCTCTCCCCAACTACATTTTATCTGTCTACAAAATTTTAATGACCCTGACAGATCCAGACTTGCCCACCATATCTGGATTTCTTGGTTCTTCAGCCTCTCTTGTACCTCCCTTGTTACTACTTCCTCCATATATATATATATATCCTGGGCAGGGAATTTTAACCGCCAAAACCCAATAGGCAGGTGTGTATTCTCCAGATGAGCCCTTGTGTTGGGTGGTCGCCTTTGAACTTTTTATCTTATTTCTTGTTTTAAATATTCCGTATATGACGACTTATACTCACTTACCACACGACTGCCTGTCCATGAATTATTCTTTGTGGTTGATTGTGTCTGGCTATGCTGTTTGACCTATTTAATCGGAAGAATGAGTAGGGTTAAGGTCCCGTTCAAGTACTTATCTATATTAATTGCTAGAGTAGGAACACAGTCTTCCTTTCTCCTTCTGTCATTCTTTTTGGATGTATAATTTTTCTTTTTTTTTCTTTTTATAGTTTATATTTTTTATGTTTGGTTTTATGGTGTTCGTTTGTTTTTGTGTTTGTGCTTTTGCGCTGGTGATTTATTTTTTTACTATGGTACTAGCACCATTAAGGCTAAGTGTATGAAGGCTAAAATAGGCTAAAATTAAAGGGAAATTTGAACTAAATCAAAACATACTATGTGCAAGCAGAATTTCAAAGACCGCATCGCAAGAATTAATTGGGTTATTAATTTGGAAGTTTCAGAGAATGCTTAAAGGGGAAGATCAATTGACCTGAAGGCAATATATACACTCAACTGCTAATACTGCTACTTCCACCACTATTACTATTCCAACTACTACTTCCATTGAAGCTACACGCAAGGTTAAGAGTATAAAAATGAACATGTCAGGAATTATATGAATATATAAGTTATCAAAAGCGCAGATCAACATGTCATAACAACAGCTAATTATATTAAATTGAAAACTTTGAAAACTTCTCTTAGATGATGTCATAAACAGCATAAATAAAACTGTTGAGTTTCAAATGAATCAGTTATTTTTATAATATAATGTCTGTTGGAAGGCCCCAAAAACGAAAATTTGCAGTTGCTAACCTCATTTCCTACCTTAACCGCAGCAGTATTACTCTGGTACATAGCACAAATCACTTTAATGTATTTTTCCGGTATACCATATAACTATAAGACCTTTATTAACGCTCTTTTATCAACAGAATCGAAAGCTTGTTCATAATTGATAAAACTCAGGACCAAAGGTATTTGACAACGAAGGGACTTCTCAATTATTAACCTAAGAGTGAAGACTTGGTCGACAAATCCTCTACCTTTTCTAAAACTGCATTGTTCTTTCCTTAAAACTTTGTCTACAGCATCTCTCAGTCTAAAAAATATCATATTACTCAGTAGTTTGCTACCTACAGAGACCAGACTAATGCCTCGATAATTACGACACTCACTCTTGTCACCTTTCTTATACAGTGGTTTAATTAAGGTTTTACTAAAATCATTGGGTACTCCCCCTTTTTCAAAAATCATGTTCATAATCCTCAGTAGCTTATTCCTAACCTCAGAGCCACCATTTTTAAGAAACTCATTAATCATACTATCAGAACCTGGAGCCTTATTATTTTTTAATCTTTTTATTACTATCGCTAATTCTTACTCACTAAACAAATCTTCCTTCACATCCAAGGTATCACAAACTTTTTCATTTTCATCTATATGTTTTCCTGCAACTGTATCTCGGTTTAGAACACTCTCAAAATGTTCCACCCATCTTTCTTTAACTTTTTCCTTATCACTAATTGTGGCCCCATTTCTATCTTTAACTGGGACTAGTCTGGATTGGCAACTCCCTTTCAATTTATTAACATGACAGCATAATATTTTACTATTATGCCGTCTAGCCACATCTTCCAGATCCTCAGCAATTTCATCCATGGCCTCCACTTCACATCTCCTTAGTTCATAAATTAATGCTTTTTGAGAATTATCTTCGAATTCATCACAGGGTCCGATAAGTCCGCTTTAATTCGGTTATGTTTTTCGCTGCCTTTCACTTCCGTAGTAATGGTATGAAAATAAGACTATTCACCTACCTTTATATAAACTATATTTACCCACGCTAGTTCCCAGCGTACAATGAACATATACTTTAAAATGTTAACGTTAAACATATTCGTTGAAACACCCAAAACAACTTTCTTATAACCGATACATTGATTGGTAGAACTCGAAGAATCATTGTACTGGACTCGTATTCTACTCAACATATGACTATTCTCCAAACGGGAACTGTAGGTTTGGACTTCACATTTGTCAAGTCGTTGGAGGAGAATATAGCATTAATCTAGCTTAATCAATTTGAAACCTATTGCGAAAAAAATCCTGATGGAAATGTTCCATTGAAATTGACACTGTGAATACAAATCTAATAATCAGTGTGTCCAACTTAGACCCGTTCATTTTCAAATACAAAACCTAGTGCACACCCTCGAACTTGCTTAAACATATTCATAGGAGTACCGATAACATTATAATTATTAATAGTAGCCCGTCGACTGTAAAGACGGATCATTGGCTAATAATAATTTAAACAGTACCGAATATTGAATTTACCAATCCTCTCGGGCTGCCATATGAATTCTACACCCATCCCAACATCAAGGACTTCGACGAGTGAAATGATAAATCTCTTATTCAAAATCGTATGCGAGTATAATATTTGCCGAACAAAAGCTGTGGTTTTCAAGCAGTACTGTATTTGATATTTCTATGTCGTGGCTGAACTTACAGTGAATTTCTCAGCAGTTTTATAGACAGTCCCTCATTGTAAAACATTACAGTGGAAAATACCCTTTTTGTTTACATAGTGTTGATTCCATTGCCCTACGGATTAAGTTTTTTATCAACGTTTGTAAATTTGTTTATTAATAAAATATGTGTGTACAGTAACAATCTCTGTCTTAATCTTTTAGATTTCTTCTTCCAAGTTTAGGTGATCATCGTTCGCGATTAGTAATGGCAGATCGTTTGCTTTCAACATTTAGTAGGTGATCATCGTTAGCGACTAGTAATGGCAGATAATTTTGTTTCAACATTTACTGACTCTGACATGCAAGTCAGGGTTACATTTTTAGCCCTTGGTAATAGTAGATCATTTGGGTTCAACGTTTACTGACTTTGACATGCAAAGTCAGGGCTATATTTTCTACATATGAATCTAATGTCACTTTTAATATATCAAGAGAACCACGGAAATCAGATTGTCATATTATTCCAGCAGTTGAAGCGTAGAGCTGGTTCTACCCCCTAAAACAATTTAAAATCATGACGAAACCAGTCTCTTAGAAAAACTTAAATATCGTTTTATTCCAATCAATGCAGATTAAGTATTTTCCCCTTGATCACATTTATCATAGTGGCAATTGGGGCCTAGGCAATCTCTAGTGAGAGAGTCAAAAATATATTCAAAACGGGAATTGGAGCCTTTAAATGACACTGCATATCCGCTACGCAATTTATATAGACTGCATAATCTACACTCTTTGTCATAGTCATCAGCAATAGTCTAATTCTCACAAGATGACCAGCTGGACAATGTATACAAATATAGTGGACATGTGTAGAAACTTTCTCACTGTCGATTGTGTCACTACCAAAAAGAAACTAACTTGCGATCGAAAACAGAATCCTTTTTTTCTTCTAGAAAAAGAGGAGGAGTAATCGTTTGACGTCACACTAATAGTGACGTAACACAAATCAATTAAATCTGTTTGGACTGGATTCTTTTTTATCCTCACTTATTTGTTGTTGAAATGCAAAACAGAGGCAGAAAATATTGTTTGGATAGAGTCTTAAATCAGCATTGAAAAATGAAATTTTGCGTAGTGTTTGAAAGCAAAAAAAGAAAATCATTTTGTTATATTTCGATTGGTATGTCAATAAATTAAGTAGATGGATTTAGATTGCGATGTACAAGTCTGATATAATAGTCTAAAGATGGAGACTCAGCTTTCATGATATCGTCAAGTATTCTTTGAGAGTATATTTTTCTTAGACTGATAACTTTTGAAAATAATAATTTAAATTCAAACATTTTCCCAAAGTGACAAGATTCCGTGTGAGTTTTGATTTCTCCAACCTGTCCCTTTTTAATCCTTACAATCTCACTGCTGATCATAGACTAAACAAGTAAAAACGAATAATGAAGATTTTTTTCACCTCGGGTCGTCTAATGGCTCCCTAGAGAGAGAGAAAGGGCCACCTGGTAAAAAACTTCACAAGATTTTTTTTTACTTAAGAATTTTTCACTTTCAAAAATATTAGAGGAACAATCAAACTCTTTTTGCATGCTGAATCAAATCGATGTATTATATATTTCAAAAATTTCACTGAAATGGATTAACCAACAACCTCTTGTAATTTCTACTGCAAAATTGGGTGCTCTTGGTTTCATTTCACTGCTGCCAGCATCTTCAACTTTTAACAGAGTAAAAATAGTCATATCAAATGCTAAAAATGTGCTTTCTAAGAACAAAACTAACGTTCACAATGTTGAAACTCGTAAGCCATAGCAAAAAATCACGTAAGCTATAGCAAAAAATCAAGAGTCGCTAAGCCTCAATATTACGCCATTTACATAGGTACACATTATACTACCATCTTAAGGGAGTCCTAAGATAATTTTCAAATCTGCCCCCCCCCTCTCGACTAAGAGTTCTGAGGGTTTTACTGCCGGAGCCTGAAAGTTTTTAAACATTTAAATTTGCATTAGTAAACAATTATACCTCCTAAAATATTATGTAACAGTAATAGCAGCTGCATCTTGCCCTGGAAGAAAAAAATGAGTAAGGGGCTAGTGACTCCAGGTGTACCCCTCAAGGGCCTTGTAGAATCTATAGATAGAACAGTACTGAAATTCTCTTGTGAAAAATTTTCCGTGGGTATAAGTTTCCACTGAGGTAGACGATATTTGGAAAATTTGAAAAGTGGAGATTTCCAACATGATTAGAAAACGATCAGAAATGAAAGCATTTTTCAAATGAAAGAATGCTAATGAAAGTTTTCATTTTCATTACCCAAGAACTTTCCTAGGAGAACTTTCAGCGAGGATGGTATTTTCCGGGGGGGGGGGGCTATATGACACGGAGAAATTTTCCATGAAGGGATTTTCCATATGAGGGATTTTCTATGGAGGGGGAGTCAATTATCCTGGCATTATTTTAAAAATGATTAGAAATAACAATCTTAAAACAAACTTTTTACAGCTTAAAGCAAGGAGTAATATTAAAACTGAAAATGAATAAAAATTATTCAAATATGAGGGAGGTCACCTCCTTTTCAATACCTTTGGTTTGTACGCTAAAGTTGGACTTTCTACCCAATCCTTTAAAAACGATTCCAGACGTAAGAGTGATGTTTAGTTGGTAAAATAACCTTTTTAATTAAAAAAAAAATTAACGTAAAGAACAAGGTACTGGGGAGGGTCAACTACCCACTCAGTCAAAAAAATTGTTTATTTTGTATTTAATTGCAAACAGGAGTAAGATTTAAGTATCTTAAAACTTCGACTATGTGCCAGTTATGCAGAAAAATAAGAATAATTTAAACAATTTTCCTTTATAGTTCCATGCATACAATATTAAGACTTCTAGAATTTAATTTGGTACTGAGGTAAATAATGGTATGCACTCGGTAATTAAGAGACAATTTGGCTTACGCTCGGTGGAAAATAAACAAATTTATGGAATATATTTGCATCTTAGGAGGGTGGGAGTAAAGTACAGTGGGTCCGTATGCAAAATGAATAAGCTACAATTATTCTGACAGTATCAAGTAAAAATTGTTTCCAGACTTCACACTGTCAAAATACCTCATCCTCCGCCCTAATGTCGAAATATATAGCCCAAATTATATATTTGCCTTCTATTCTGTCACTTCTGTTTGTATTTTCTCATGCCAAGTTAAAAAAAACTAGCAAAGGAAACTGGTTTAAAGTGCGTCAATGCAACTTGAGCTGTAGGGGGTATATCCTACAAGCGCCGAAAAACTCACAATACAAAATATAAAGCTTTTTCAGTGAAGTACAAACCACCGTCGGGGCTTTACAGGAGGGACTCGATAGCCTTACTGTCTGTTCGTTTTACATTTGACTTGATTCATTTATTTTATTTTTTGTTCATTTAGGATTTGACTACTTCTTTTTCTTCTTACTAATTTGTTTTATTTCTTTTTTTATTTTCATTTTTGTTGTTGATTTTTTCTTTCTTCTTTACTACACTGTTACAATGCAACGAAAGAGGATAAAAATAAATTATTATTATTATTATTAGCTGCATTATTATTAATAGTAATTTTGGTTAGATTAAGATTTATTTATTATATAATTTATTTCTGATTGCTATCCTTTTTCCAATAGGTTATTTAAATTCTTTTTTAACAATATACTTTTTGGAAAGCTTTTTTTTTCCAATCAGCTGTTTCGAAACATCAATCCTCATTTGATATTGATTGAAAGTAACTGGCATGCTGAACTTTTTGAACTCTTGTAAATAATTAAGTTTGAATACATTTCATTGCAGAAGAATAAAAATGTCTCTCGCTTTGAGAGACTTAATCATATATGAGATTATCATGCATTAATGTAAGATTTGTCATTAAGCTAATTAAGACAATTAGCTTAGTCACGGCATAATTCTGAGCCATTATAAATTTCAAATAGAAATTTTAGAGGTTAGTTTAGATTTCTTGTTTATCGAAACTTATTGTCCTCGTGTCAGTTGTGAATATTGAAATGGTATAATTGCTGAATTGTTCTTGGTCAAACTGTCATTTGTCAGTGGACTGATTTTCAATATTAACTTTTTACACTAAGTCACAGTTAAACTAGGCAGTGGTGTCAACGGGGGAATGAGGAATACGTCCTCCTTGTATTTTTAAGCCCAACCCCTGCTATACTGAAAAATGCCTTTTGGGGGTATTCCATGAAAAATATTTCCAATGGTATTATCATTAATAAAATTCAAAAAGTAACAAATTTACCCCTTCCCCCTCATCCTCTTAGACCTTAAATGTTCACCTTGCCTTTTTCCTGCTACATATTTTTTTTAATTGATACCACTGAAGCTAACTCTGTTGAAATAATTGTCATCTCCGTTCCTAATTCTTTTAGTTTGTTTAAATCACCCTTGAAAGATTTCAACATTTCCAAAAGACATTGCCTTCGTTTTTTAGCATTCGACACTGTCTTCTTTCAGACTGAAGCTTCTGATACAAATATTGTTTAACCTCAACTTGTTGGCTGAAAAATAAAATCTATATAATCTATATAAATATGGACAATATATCTATATAAATCTAAATCTATATAAATCTACATAATAAAATCTTTAACAAAGGAAGAGTGCTGTAGCAATTACTTACTGTAAAGTTCTGAAAACATACTTGGGTTTCCTTTCAGATGGATCTTTTTTATTTTTGAACTTATCATTTTTTGAGAAACTATTCTTTTTATATGAAAATGAAGGAATATATATATGTTATACTCACTTTAACTTTCTTAAACACCACTTCTTCAAATTTACCCTTTCTTAAATCTTTGCATCAGATCTTTAGACTTCTGCCCCCACAATATTGTATAGACTATTATACAAGCAGAACTCCACCTACGATTCGCTTAAAGATTCCTCATAGCTTAAATTATTTAAGGTCGGACTTTATTCAAAAAAAATATTTGAATTGTGATGTACAACTATTTCATTCGCCTAATACGGAGGGTATATTGGAGGTGCTGGAAAACAAGCTCAGAGAGAAATATATTAGAGTGAGTACTATAGTAGTACTCCTGGATGATGGGAAGCCAGAATTTATCAACAGAACTATAAGCTCAACTATTTTGCAAAAGTTCAACAGAGTTCTTCTACTCAAAAGGAAACAAAAAGGATGGGAAATATTTCAGCAGGATTTCTTTGATTTATCAGGAAATGTTACTCTAACAAAATTTATTGGCAATGTTTCAGAGAAGATATTTGAAACGCGCCTTAAAGATCTTAGGGGCTCTGTCGTTTTAGTAAATACATGGGAATTGCCCCCATTTGTTGTACCAATTGAAGAACAAGGTGCCACTAAGTACTATGGTCCTGATCAACAGACTATTCTAGTGTATGCTGAAAAGTACAACTTCACTATTGAGTATGTATTACCGTCGAACGAGTCAGCCAAATGGGGAACTTATACGAATGACAGCAAAATCTTTTCAGGTCAGATTTCTTTTATCCTTTCCCTTTTGTTCATTGAGAATTTTACACGATAATGCCGTCTATAATAAGCTGAGCTTGAAAACCTAACCGAGATAAAAAAATAAACTGCAAGGCCTAATCCAGGGTGCTTGAACCCCCCTCCCTCCACAAATGTTCGTCTAGACCCCCGACCCACCCAAAACGGATTAAAAATACATATAAATGATTTTTGATTAGTTTTTGGTTTTAACCATTCCCCCTATAACAAACCCCCCCCGCCCAGCTTGAAAAAATCTTGGATACGGCCCTGACCAACTCACACAAGCTTTTAGGACTTGTATACCCAAATAAGCTCCTTTCTTTAAAACTTCTCTTGAGTAATTGGTTCATCATTTCATTTATGAAATGATAAGTAATTGATTCATCTCTTTACATTTTATGCTATTAGATAACAATCCTGTTTTCTCAAACAAAAGTAATTACTTGACCAAAAAATTTAAATTTAACCAACACAATTCAATATCCCAATGGACGTGTCCCTCCTCAATCCCTTGTCATTAATGTCCAACTTCCAAAATGTTTTAAAAATACATCTTTTCGCAGATCATTAGCCGAGAAAAGCATTACAAAGACAAGCAGAGGCCATATTAAACTTAAGTTCAGAAGAATAACAATCTATGAGAATAATAATTAAAAAACAACATAATAACAATAATAAAAATTATAATTCAAACTTAAAACGACCAGACATTACTATTAAGAATAAATAAAACCCAACACAAAGACAAAATAAATAAGCAATCACAGCAGATCTAAAATTAAGTAAAATCTAAATTGAATATACAAATAAAGCTAAACATAAATATGAAATCTATTATTACTAAACAATAGATAAAACCTAATAAATCTTGAAACAACAAAAATCGCTTTTAATATGTAAATAAAGCTTCGCAACAAAAATTCGCAAAAAAAAGATTTTGGTAACTGTACCCTTCCCTAACGGTAGAAGCATAAAGCCTATTGCATTATTTGCACTAAACTGAAAACGAACTATTATAGAAATATTTTTTTCAAAATGAGTACAATATTGAAAATAAAATGAAAATTACCTTAAAAAAGATTTTGAGCTAATGAGGCTTAGTAATTGATTTCATTACATATCAAGTACTACGTATATATATATATATATAAATATATATATATATATATATATATATATATATATATATATATATATATATACATATATATATATATATATATATATATATATATATATATGTATATATATATATATATATATATATATATATATATATATATATATATATATATATATATATATATATATATATATATATATATATATATATATATATATATATATATATATATATATATATATATATATATATATATATATATATACAAGCACTACAATATATAAGCACTATTATACATAAGTACTACAATATATCATCCGCCGCCCCCTAAACTTCTGTCTAACCCCCCAAAAATGCAAAAAAAATAAATATAAATACTTTTTGGATTATTTTTTCTTACTCTTACACCCCTCCCCCGAAAGATACCTTTTACATCCCCTCTCACCCTTGAAAATATCATGTATCGATAGTTTACGCAAACTCTTAGGACTTTTATACCCAAATAAGCTATTTTCTTTAAAGCTCGTCTTGATTAAATGATTCATCATACTCTCTCTATACATTTTATGCTATTACATAAAAATATATTTTTCCCATACAAAATTTATTAGTGGAACTAATATTTAAAATCAACCAGCATATTCCCATATGCCGAATGGGGTTCAACCCCTTGTTATTAAAGTTCAATTTTCAAACTATTTTAAAAATATTTCTTATAAAAGATCATTAGCCGAAAAACGCTTTACAAAGAAAAGCAAAGAATATCAAAAACTTAGGATCAACAGAATAAAAATCCATAGCAATTCTAACTTATAGCAACCAGACATTACTATTAAGAATAAATCCAAAAACTGGACAGAAAATAAGCAAACATACAACAGGGTAAAATTTAGTAAAATTTGAGTAAAATTTAAATAGAAAATGCGAATGAAGCTTTTTTATAAACATAAAATCTGTTATTATCGAAGAATAAATGAAACCTAAAACGAACAAAAAATCAAATAAATAATCATAGTAAAAAAAAATAAATGTGCAACAGGTACGAATATAACGAAATATATAAATCTTAAAACGAAAAAAAAACTTACTCCTCAATATATAAATAAAGCATAAAACGAACAAATACCCCAACAGAAAATAATTTGTGAACTGTACCCTTCCCTAACAGTAGAAGTATAAAGCCTATTGCTTCATTTATGGTAAGCGGAAAAAGAATTATATTACAAATACTTTCTTTCGAACTGAATTCAATACTGAAAATAAAATGACAATTACAGCAAAATAATATTTTAAACTAATGATATCTTTATACATCAAATTCTCAGTTATTTAGTTATTTGTTAGTTATTTAGTTTCTGTTGGTTTTTGACTCCCAAAGTTTTAAGTTTTTTCGAAATTTCTTATTTCAAAGTCGATTTTCTTCAACATCAAAATAACAACAATAACAATACAAAAGTAACAAAGTATGAAAGGCAGAGCGATAGTGCTGCTTAAGTAAAGATCGAAGTTAGAACAATTAATAAATTATTTATTTGTTTGTTTTTAAACCATTAGACCAAAATTTCTTATTTCAAAGTCGATTTTCTTCAACATCAAAATAACAACCCTAACAATACAAAAGTAACAAAGTATCAAAGGCAGAGCGATAGTGCTGCTTAAGTAAAGATCGAAGTTAGAACAATTAATAAATTATTTACTTGTTTGTTTTTAAACCATTAGACCAAAATTTCTTATTTCAAAGTCGATTTTCTTCAGCATCAAAATAACAACCCTAACAATACAGAAGTAACAAAGTATCAAAGGCAGAGCGATAGTGCTGCTTAAGTAAAGATCGAAGTTAGAAAAATTAATAAATTATTTATTTGTTTGTTTTTAAACCATTAGACCAACATTTCTTATTTCAAAGTCGATTTTCTTCAACATCAAAATAACAACCCTAACAATACAGAAGTAACAAAGTATCAAAGGCAGAGCGATAGTGCTGCTTAAGTAAAGATCGAAGTTAGAAAAATTAATAAATTATTTATTTGTTTGTTTTTAAACCATTAGACCAACATTTCTTATTTCAAAGTCGATTTTCTTCAGCATCAAAATAACAACCCTAACAATACAGAAGTAACAAAGTATCAAAGGCAGAGCGATAGTGCTGCTTAAGTAAAGATCGAAGTTAGAAAAATTAATAAATTATTTATTTGTTTGTTTTTAAACCATTAGACCAACATTTCTTATTTCAAAGTCGATTTTCTTCAACATCAAAATAACAACCCTAACAATACAGAAGTAACAAAGTATCAAAGGCAGAGCGATAGTGCTGCTTAAGTAAAGATCGAAGTTAGAAAAATTAATAAATTATTTATTTGTTTGTTTTTAAACCATTAGACCAACATTTCTTATTTCAAAGTCGATTTTCTTCAACATCAAAATAACAACCCTAACAATACAAAAGTAACAAAGTATCAAAGGCAGAGCGATAGTGCTGCTTAAGTAAAGATCGAAGTTAGAACATTTAATAAATTATTTATTTGTTTGTTTTTAAACCATTAGACCAAAATTTCTTATTTCAAAGTCGATTTTCTTCAACATCAAAATAACAACAATAACAATATAAAAGTAACAAAGTATGAAAGGCAGAGCGATAGTGCTGCTTAAGTAAAGATCGAAGTTAGAACAATTAATAAATTATTTATTTGTTTGTTTTTAAACCATTAGACCAAAATTTCTTATTTCAAAGTCGATTTTCTTCAACATCAAAATAACAACCCTAACAATACAAAAGTAACAAAGTATCAAAGGCAGAGCGATAGTGCTGCTTAATTAAAGATCGAAGTTAGAACAATTAATAAATTATTTATTTGTTTGTTTTTAAACCATTAGACCAAAATTTCTTATTTCGAAGTCGATTTTCTTCAACATCAAAATAACAACAATAACAATACAAAAGTAACAAAGTATCAAAGGCAAAGCAATAGTGCTGCTTAGGTAAAGATCGAAGTTAGAACAATTAATAAATTATTTATTTGTTTGTTTTTAAACCATTAGACCAAATTTTCTTATTTCAAAATCAATTAAAAAAATTAATCAAAGTATCAAATATAGTTTATTAAAAATGTCAAAGCAAAAAACTTTCATAGGCAGTGCAATAGTGTTGCCTAAGTAAAGATCGAAGTTGGCACAATTAATTATTGATTAGTCGATTTTCTTCAACATCAAAATAACAAACCTAACAATACAAAAGTAACAAAGTATCAAAGGCAGAGCGATAGTGCTGCTTAAGTAAAGATCGAAGTTAGAACAATTAATAAATTATTTGTTTGTTTGTTTTTAAACCATTAGACCAAAATTTCTTATTTCGAAGTCGATTTTCTTCAACATCAAAATAACAACAATAACAATACAAAAGTAACAAAGTATCAAAGGCAAAGCAATAGTGCTGCTTAGGTAAAGATCGAAGTTAGAACAATTAATAAATTATTTATTTGTTTGTTTTTAAACCATTAGACCAAATTTTCTTATTTCAAAATCAATTTAAAAAAATTAATCAAAGTATCAAATTTAGTTTATTAAAAATGTCAAAGCAAAAAACTTTCATAGGCAGTGCAATAGTGCTGCCTAAGTAAAGATCGAAGTTGGCACAATTAATTATTGATTTAATCGTTAGTTTTTAGATCATTAGACCAAAACTTTTTATTTCAAAATCAAAGTATCAAATAATTAAAAGTATTAAAATAAAAATATTAAATGATACTTTGATTAAAAGTATCAAAATAACAGAGTATCTTAGGCTGTGCAGTAGTGCTGCCTAAGTAAAGATCGAAGTTGGTACAATTAATTATTTATTTATTTGTTTGTTTTTAGACCATTAGACAAACACTTCTTATTTAAAAATAAGTTTTGCTCAAAATTAAAGTATAAACAATAGTTGATCAAAAATATCAAAATAACAAAGTATCTTACGCAGCGCAATAGTGCTGCCTAACTAAAGATCGAAGTTGGCACAATTAATTATTTATTTATTTGTTTTTTTTAGACCAATTGACCAAAATTTCTTTTTTCAAAATAAATTTTTGTCAAAATCGAAGTATAAACAATAGTTGATTGAAAATATCAAAATAGCAAAGCATCACAGGCAGAGCAATAGTGCTGCCTACGTAAAGATCGAAGTTGGCACCGTTAATTATTTATTTGTTTTTTTTTTTCGACCATTAGACCAAAATTTCTTATTTCAAAATCAATTTTGCTCAAAATCAAAGTATAAACAATAGTTGATTAAAACTATCAAAGTAACAAAGTATCTTAGGCAGCGCAATAGTGTATGCCTAAGTAAAGAGCGAAGTGGGCACAGTGTATTATTTTAGTATTATTTTTTTTTAGACCAGGATAGTGTCGTATAAAATTACAAAAGGGGCTAATTCTATCAGAAATTGAAAATTCTAGAGAATCTTCTAACATTGAAATTTGATTGGATTTCAAAAATACATTTAGATAGAGGCCTCAGTATCTGCGCAAAATAAAAATTTAAATACAAAGATGGTTCTTGAAAGAAATAGGTGAGTTACCATCGAATCAAAACAAAAGTAGTTGTCTGAAATCTTCAAGGGTAGAAGAATCTAATTTGATAGAGATCTAGTGCTGGGCCTCTTCAGAAGGAGACCATAAGGGACACAGGCTATTTAGATTGCTTTTTTTAGGGTTTGATTAACCCAGCAATACTCCTAAATGCCTTTTTTTCGAATGACAATACAAGCCCAGGCTACTTGGGAAGTACTATTAACATGGACTTGTTGAAAAAAAAATAGTCATCATCAATTTTTAGGTAAATTCAATTTTTTTTCCAAAATCTGAATTAAAAAACGACATTCCATTTCTTAGATTAAAAACTTATAAAGTAGGGCAGCATCTAGTAGACCTATGTAGGCAATGAATTGCCTAGAGTACTTTTTTTCAATTGAAAGTAAAAAGCAACATGAAAACTAAAAACGAACATAATGATTACGTTTAAATGGGTTTGTTCCCTCTTTGACACATCGCTCTTCACGCCATAGTTTTTAGGTACTTTTAATAAAGCGTCTTATTACTCTAATTAAATGACCGCTGTATTTCAGATTTGTTCTTAAAGAATTGTAACAAAATTCCTACTTTAGTGTAAAGAGCAAGGAGTTGAGAAGGGAGACAATCCTCCTTCCACACGTAATAATTTCTTTTAGTCTTAGGGTTTAATGTTGCTTCTTAATTTCAGTTGAAAATTCATGTTCTTTTTAATTTAATTTCTGATCTTTTTAAATAATACCAGGAAGTTTGGATCTATCTCAACGGAAAAATCCCTCTTCCCCTAGACAATTCAATACTGGTAAAAATTTACGCTGGACAAATGCCGTTAACATCGTTATGCTTAATTTTGAGTCGGTAAAGAGAAAGCAAGACATGTAAAATTCATTTCCAATGGTATTTTTGGAAAATTTCCCCCGTCAAAAATTTCACAAGAAAATGTTACCCCCCTAGAAACTTCCCTCTTCATAGAGATATCTCTCCGTAGAAAATTTCTCTGTAGAAAACTCGCCGCCCTACTCGAAAAGGGTTTGCAAACTTTTAAATAAGGATGGTATACTTAAGCAATTGAAAAATCTTATAAATAAAATAACTTTTCACGGGGTCTGTAGAGCATCATTTTATCTCAAAAGGCATCTAAACTATGCTGAAAAAAAAAGGGTTATCTCAAAATTTTGGTAAAAAAAAATTGGAAAAAAGGATGTGGGTGGGGACCTAGTTACCCTTCAATCTTTTACGAAAATATAACAGTTCAAAATAGGGATGAATCCTTTTAATCGACAGTGAACAGATATAAAATTTTTAACACTGTATATGTTGTAAATTTGTATACAGTGTAATTTTTTTTACACTGTATAATTTTTAACACAGATGATGAAAACTGTATATGTGTTCGAAATATCCAGTTAAAAATTTTATATCTGTTCACTGTCGATTAAAAGGTTTCATCCATATTTGGAACTATTATACTTTCGTCATGGAAAGGCAGTGTGGTCTTCGAAATTATCTACTTCAATGTTTTTGGTCACCAAAAAAAAACACTGAAGATTTTAACTCCCGTTGGAATGAGCCCTGTATCGAATAAAACGACCATGGGGGAAAAACAAATAAAGACACATTTCACCTTGTTTCTAAAATTGGTTAAATTTGTTACGCTCATACACTTCGATGTGTAGCGCTAAACTTAAATAATAGGAATCAACATAATAGGATGATGATTTTGGTAAGTTTATTGGTATTAAAGTACCGTTTTTTAGAGTTTCGGTTACTATTGAGCCGTGTCCTTCTTTACTTTCTGTCCCTCTTTTCCGAAATATTCGATAGGTCCGAGCTGCTGCAGCACTTCTAAGGAACCTGAGATCGACGATTGTACAATAGCTCTTATCATGAGAAAATTATTAAATATTACAATTGATAAGATATATTAATTATTCATTTTTTGGAAGTATCTGTTTCCTCCTATAGTAAAAGAAAAAAAATGATAGATTTGCATCAGCCTAAAGTTCTCATCTTTTACTGAAATTCCATAAAAATTTTGAACTGTAAAAATTAATTAGATTAATTAATTGGATTTTAATTGATTTGATTATTTAATTCTAATTAACAGATTTTAATTAATTAATTAGAATTTAGAAAAGTTAATTAGATTAATGAGAATTAAAATTAATTAAAATTAAAAACTATTGAAGAAAGAATCTCGAAGTTGACGCATAGTTTATAAATCCCATGCAATAATAGCCTTGGATATTGGTATTTTAATAATTCAACTTTTAGAGACATAAGTTTGATGAATAAACTGAAAAAAATTTATTCTGAAATACAAAATTATACTCACAATAACAACTTTATATTTCAGGTCAAAAAGGGCTAATTGCAAGAGGAGAGGTGCATCTTGGAGCAGCAGGAAATTGGGCATATGGTATACCAGAAAAATATAGAGATATTGTGTATCCTCACCTATATGACGAGGTAGTGTTTATGGCACCCCCCGCAATTCGAAAGCCTTATTGGTATGCATTTGTCTTGCCTTTTCACTACACATTGTGGGCTGCTATTGCATTTTGCATATGTGTTGGTGGTTTGATTCATTGGACTATTGCCAAACTATGCTTTATAAATACCCATCGCTGGCAAAACATTGGTTTTTCAGCCTTATATAATTTTGGAGCTATTGTTGGAACCACCATGCCAACTGATCATTCTCCAGCTCCAACCAGACTGTTTAACCTATCAAGGCTTTTAGCCTACTTTTTCTTAACTGCTGCATTTACTTCATCTATAATCAGCTACTTGTCCGTACCCCTAATAGAGGAGCCCATAAACTCAATAAAACAGGTTGCTGAGTCGCGCTTGAGTCTTACGGGAATTGCTGATTATTACAATTATTTTAAAGCTTCTGTTGATCCATATATGGACAAAATTATGCAAGGATACAACATAAGAGATGAAACTTTTGACGCCTATGAGTATGTCAATTCTCGATTAGGGGTATCTATAGACAGCAAAAGGATACTGACGTACTACACTGATGTTATATATAAAGATCAATTGAACAATCCTACAATTCATATTGTAAAAGAAAACATAGCAGTGGCACAAAATGTTGCAGTAGCTCCGAAAAATTCAATTTACACAGATGCCTTCTCGAATATTTCTGTTCGTCTTTTTGGAACTGGCCTGCATCAATACTGGACAAGAGAAGCTACTCTTGTAGCTAAACAAAAATATGAAAAAATTCAACCTGATCTCTATGAGAAAAAGAGATTCGACTTACAAAGCTACCAGGCACCGTTTCTAGTCTGGAGCATAATGTTAACGGTCGCTATTGCTGTTTTTATTTGTGAAAGAATTGCATTTAACCAAGGCAAAAATCCTTGAAATACTCACAAAACATGTAATCAAATTAGTGACAAACAAAACTCACCAATGCAGGAGCATTTGAGTCTTTGTTTTTGCTATATTTTATTTTGATTCTTCAAGTGAAAAGCAAGCTTCAGATTCACAAGTGGTACAGTCTCTTGTTTTCTTTGGATGTTAGTTTATTATAATTAGTAGTAAATAAAAACTTAAAGGCAAAAAAGGTTTGCAATCCCCCTTTTTTGCATTCTAGCTTAGCTCTGTTGACAAGAAACAAATTCTTCAGACGTAAAAATAATTCAATATGAACCTCATTAATTTTTTCGTAAATAATCATTGACAACAAAGGAGTTGACGAAATATTTTTTCAGGGTATTAAGTTAAATCTCTCGGGGCTACTACTATTAATGCTACTATTATATTACTATTAATAATTTTCCACCACTGAAAAAGTCAAAATGCTTTAAGTGCATCTGGGTTGTCAAAATGGTTTAGATGCAATCTCAGGAAAAGATTTGTGCATTTAACTTTGAGTTTCAGAGAAATTTGGGGGGTTTAAAATTGATAAAAAGGTAGTATGTGAATACAGATCTTCAAAAGGGTGTATATGCAATATGCAGGAACACCCAGGGGTGGCACGTTCGAACCGCCAGAGCATGTTATTTAGGATGCTGAAACTAAATGAAAAAAACACTTTATGCATCCCACTTTGTCATCAGGACGTATTTGTGATGTTTCAGGAACAGCTAAAGGTTTTATGTTGAAACGTTCATTGCATCTTGGAACGATTTAATTAAATAGGGGTGTCAAAAACAATTATCAGCAATGTCTTTGCATTGGTTAAGGACATTATGGTGAAACTTTTTGCGAATGTTTGGGTGAATGCTGAACTAAATGAAAGAACACTATGTGAATGAAAGTTGTCAAAATGGCTTATGAGCATATCAGGAATGGCTGAGGATAGGCCTAAGTGAAGAAAACTTGCAGGGACACTGCTACTGCTTTTACTAAATGAATAATGCAAAAGGGAGATAAAATGCAAAACTATAGGATTGAAAAAGAAAAATAACAATGAGAAAATGCCCTGAGAACGTATTTTATACCTTAAATGAAATCTTACCTTTAACTAGTTTTTCTTTCTCCAGGGTTTTTTCAAGAAGCGTGCACGCAAATAGCAGCTTATTTTAGATGATCTTTTAGATTCAAGGAGGGACCAAAAAAGCTGGAAAATATAGAAGTATACGAAATAATTCGTAAAATCAATTATAGGAGAAATTATAAGATTTGGCTACTAATAGGTTGTGCTGACACCAGGTGGTATGATCTTGCAGTTATATTAGTAGTAGTAGAAGTGCTGGCTTCAAGTTTGGCTTAAGCTTTCATTTTAATTCTGACTCGTTTTAAGATTTACAGAATTTGCTATTGTTTATAACTCACTAAAGAAAAATAGTGTAAGATAGATGTCACTGACTGAAATGTATACCTTAAATTAAAACAATAAAATATCATCCAAGAGTAGGCCAACCTTCCCAAATAAAAATGGTAAAAGGCAAACATAGCCTTTAAATTTGTGTCAAATGATAGTGTTTATGCTAATAAAACGTTAATTAGCTAGAACGTGTCCCTTTCAAAAAACCAAATACCTACAATAGTGCAAATTAATCATCATAAGTACCAAAAATAGTTTAAGGATCTATTCATCTCTTATTTCTTAGTATGTTAGTGTTTTTTTTTTTTAATTTAATCCAAAGTAAAGCAGGCACATGGAACTTTGCAGTTATAATTACTTATAAAATCTGCTATTGTACATTAATCAGATAAGATATATTAAAACACTACATCTTGAAACATAAAAAAGTGGTGAGAGTGGGATCAATTTTGAGAAAAGATTAATAATTTTCCAATTTGAATAAACGGAATATGTCTCAAGAAAAGCTCAAGGATACCATAAGTACTTTTTTTTATGTTCGTATTAAGTTTTGATAGTCCTTTTGTGTTGATGTCAAATTTGATGTCAATATATTTTACAGATTCTATTCTATACTCCTTTATAATGCCTATGAAATTTTCAACTGGATGATCTTATCTAGTCTATGGATATCCAAAATATATCAAGTAACCTACTTTAGTCTACAATCCTCCCTCCTTGTATCTATAATATCATTATTATATTCATTATTTTTGTGTTTAATTTGAATTTAAAACATTTTTTGCCTCAAAAAGTAAGTGACTTACAGTTCAACTTAGGATGTAAAGTGTCATATGTTGAATTTTATAAATTATTGGGATAGGACCAATAAATTAATTAATGGATATTCTCTTTCATGGAAGAATGTAAATAAATATGTTTAAACTATAATTGTACCGTATCAACATTAGATTTTTTCATGGTCATTATTTTCGAAAGTCATGGATTATAATAGGCCTAGCATATTGACCGTGAAGGGTGTTGTAGTGCCCACTGTTTTGCTACTGCAATATACTACGGATAAAAAACGAATTAATGCTTTTTATATAGGTCTAAAACATTCAACAAAAAGAAAGTATTCAAAGAAAGGGAAAGAGTCTTATTTAAACCGACGATGATAAGAATTAAAGCCATAGGCTATTTTGAATTTAATGTGAGAAAAAACTATTGTCAATGAATAAAAGAAACCCAGGGACTTAAAAAGAGTTATCATATCAAACACAAAGACAATGAATAGTACTAGAGTAATAGTACAAAAATCACACTCTAAATTAAATAAAAATGAAAATGAGGCATCAGGTTAAAATTAAACGAATACAGGTACCACAAAAAGGAGTTGGGCAACCACCCCATATCATTTTCTCAAGGATGTATTGCCATAGCATCAAGAAAAAACGGATAGATAAAGACTAACTGTATCCAGAAATAGTGAAACTAGATCAATATTTAAAAATTACAGAGTTATTAAATATTAAAGGAATAATAATATAAATTCCCGAAAATCTCATCATATTTAGATTTTTCAATGTATATATATATATATATTCTGTTTTCAGCAAATTACAAATGTTGCTTTTAGAAGACCCAAGGAGGTTACGTAGCCTCATTTTTATTATAGTTAATTCTGTTCCGTTCAAATACGAATTGAGTATTTATTTTTAGTGCTTTTAGGCTTCACATATTCATAAATAGTAGCATCTGTTATTTTAAATTGGATTCAATTTCTCATATTTAATATCCTTTTATTTTCAGCTTCATTCATTAATTAATTTTAATATCTTTTCGTATGAGGATTGACTTATTATATAACCTTATTTCTGCTTGTTTTAAGTTTTGATTTGGCTTTTTATTTTTCATTCAAGTTGTTTTTCAGTAAAATATATTTTTCAACTATTTTAGTTCGTTTTAGTATCCGACGTAGCTTTTTTTTAGACTTTACTGAAAAAACAGCTTGCTATTTAAATGTTCGGCAAAAATTCAATTTTCATTACATTTCCGCAAGAATTAGGTCAAAATATTTGATCAGTCAACATTTTTTTCTTAGCTTATTAATAACGTTTATGTAATCAACAATCTCAGAGACTGTTATGAACCACATTTTATGAAAACCTATTCCTTAAACATTAACTTAGCATATTAAGTTTTTACAGCTCTTTTGCAGTTAATTTCAAAAATAGTTTCCAAAAGAAGGCTTAAAAAGGTGGTAAGTTTATAACGATAAGGAATAGGTGCAACTTGAAATAAATAGAAACTGCTATGAATTTATACATGAGAAATTAAAGGAACAGAAAACAAAACAACCAGCCAAGAGATTGTTAAGACATAGGGATGTTGTCACTAACAAGTGTCGTGTTATCACCCCCTACTATGGCTGTGGATTGTTAGCTCAATATACATATATTGGTCCATTGGTTTAATATTCATTGAAGTTTAGACAACCTTTGAATTTGAACTGGTCAGATTTGGTCAATCAGATGCATTTTAGAAATAAACGACGTGTTTATTTTTTTTTGGGGGGGGGTACCTGTCCTCTGATTACTTGACTGTTTTAGAACCAATTTTATTACAAATCCTATGAGTCCCTCCAAAGCTTATGCTGCAACCTTTTCTATAAGAACCGTATATGCTCCAAGGGCATATCTTACAACCCTTGCCCTGAATGCTGTAGATGGGGGGGGGGGTGGTTGTCATCCTCTAATATATGAATTCTTAACCTTCCAAATACGCTGTACAGATTTATTGAGTAAAAACTTGGATTGGATATATTCTTGGAAATTATAAGCGTGGGGGGTTGCTGCTCTCCAATCTTTTTTAACAATTAAAAAGGGCAAAAGAAATTTCAACTTCTAAAAGATGGAGAGTAGTGATGCCTCTCTGTTTTTAAGGGGCCAGATAGAGTGTTAGAGCTGCTAGTCCCTCAAGACGTTATTACGCAAACCTGGTTCTAATACAATACAATAGTGCACTTGTATAGTACACCTACGTAAGAGGATTTGTTATTACTTAATAGGGATTGTTTTCTAACAGATGCAGAAGCAACTTACGTAATAGGGATGGTTTACTTTCGTTGTTACGAAATAGATGGTGTTTAATTTGGTTGTTACGTAATAGGGTTTGTGGCGTTACGTTAAAGGGTTTGTTAGAGTCCATTAGTAAAGGAAGGAAGCTTTTTTCAAAACTGTTTTCTTCAAGACTTTTTTTCAAGACGTTTCAAGACATCCAAAGATGTTTTTTAATATGTTTCTCTTCAAGAAATTTCCAGACATCCCATGACGTTTTCTAAGTAATTTTCCTTCAAGCTGTATTCTAAAGATTTCCGTCCGTATTAGGAATTGAAAGGGCATCTTTATCCAATGGAATTGAGCCCAAAAAGCTCGGCCAGCAATCTACTCATATTCTACGAAATAACCTTTTCGACCCATGGAAAAATCATTGTCCGCTTACTAGAACAACTAAAGTACTGATTGTGTGTTTCCTATGACTGCAATAATTGAGATACAGAAGGAAAAATCGATACTAGAAATTGCTTACACTTGGTATGCAACTGAATGTTAAGTAATGCTTCAGTGAGTGTTATCAGATAATATTACTATCAGAGATGAAATAAAATTAAGAGTGGCATAATGGCTAGAATATACTACATGTTAATAAATTATCAAAAGCTTATCCTTTTCCTCATTACTACACATAATTTTACAATTGCATTAAGGGCAATCTTGAATGGGCTTACCATTGAGCATAGTCTACAAGGTGCTTAAGTTGCGTTTGGCAATAAAAATCAAAAACATATTTACACCATGTAAAACCAAATAAATGGTCGAAGAGAACCCCTAGTTGCAGTTACAGAGGAAAAGACTTGGGTGTCATAGCTGACTGCCAGTTAAAGTGTCAAAGTGTAACTGAAAGGATTGGAACTAGCGCGAACCGCACTTTAGGGACAATTAAACAAATATTCACGACTAGATTTCCTCAAACAATCACAAAGCATACAAGAGTCTTGTCAGACGAAGAATAGAAACTGAAATGTCAATTGCATTTCGCTCTTACAAATTGGACAAGGGTATAATGGAGAAAGTACAGAGTAGAAGAACAAAGAAAGTAGACGGCTGCCAACATCTTTATTACCCAATGAGACTGCAAACTCTGATTTTATGCAGCATGACTTACCGAAAAAAAGTGAAAAATGATTAAAACTTACAAATTGATTCACAACAATCCAATTCATGGTCTCTTCTCCATCGATTTATCATAACGAACAAGGGGTCATTCTAAGAAGCTCATCAAGTTCAAGGCTTAGAGGAGGGGACACCATCACTTCCTTACCAGCCGGTTTGTAGACCTGTGGAACTCCTTGAGCGATCATATTGTATCCGGTAAGACCGTCTATGAATTCAAAGTCTCACTTGACAAGGAGTAGAGCTATAAGGAACGGACACTGGAATGGGACGCCTTGGAGTCCCCAACCAGAACATAAAACCTAGTTAATCCAACCGACCTAATATTCAAAACAAATCCTAATAAATCTACAAGGCAATTCTTAAAGAAATGCTTAGCAATAGTACAGGATGGAAAATCTTTCAATTGCTCTAAGTTGCAATTTAGCAATTTTTAATGTGAAATATATTGAAGTTTTATCTCGGATCAAGATATTTATAGGATGAAAACTTTTCCACATATTTGTTTTATTATTACTAACTCTTTCAGCCGCAAGCCTCGTTTCGCGTTGCTCTGGTGATTTCTCGACTCATGTTTTTTTTTTTTACTTAGGCTGCAAGCCTGGTTTCGCGTTGTTCTGGTGACTCCTCGTCACGCCTTTTTTTACTTTTACTCTTGTATTCCCTAGTTTTTTAATTTTAATTTGTTTTTCTTTTTTAGTTTTTAGTTATTTAGTTTTCTTTTTTAGCTTTTTTAGTTTTTTACCTTTTTAAGATTTTTTTTCTAGTTTTTTCTTTTTTTGTTCTACTTTTCTTCTTTGTTTTTTAGTTTTTTCCCGGAACTTGCCCCAGCAACACGTGTGCGAGGGGATAATTTTTAACTACGTAAAACTAGCGGATATACAACCGGTAATTCCTCTGATATACTGTGGTAATTCCTCGACACGCATTCCTTTTTTACTTTCTGTTTCAGCCACAAGCCAGGTTTCACGTTTCTCTTGAAATACGTCCACACGCTTTGTTTTGGTAATTTATTTTTGAGGCACAAGCCTTACCCCCCCTAAGACAACATTAATGATTGCCCTTGAGCTATGTTGATGGTGATTGCAAATGCTAAACGAATTTGGAATTGCAATCTCTTCAATTGAAAAGGCAGATCCGTTGGAATCATGGGAATGCGAGGAATAAGAACAGCCCCGTCCTCGGAAGGTCCACTCAAGATTGTTGCGTCTATTACGTTTTCCATTGTTGCCTTTTTTCGGCAAGTCGCATGCCATTGCAAAGCTTTGGTGGGTTAATATTTCTTAACAGTAATATTGGTATGCCTATTTTTAGTTTTAGCACGTGTGGTGGAGACCCTGGGAGATTTAAAAGGGAATTTAAAAATTCTGATGGATAGCTAACCACTCCATTTGATTCCAAAACTGTGTCGACTGGCTTATAAATGACCGCCTGGTCTCGAATCTTGGTCAGAATAGTATTGTTGATTTTGTTGACGTCTTTGTTCTTGGCTGTCGGAATCGCTCGTTCAGTCAGCCATTTATTATTTTTATAATTGGTTAGAATATTCGGAAATGCCTTTTCAACAAATCATTTTTTGACGTCACTAAATTACAGAATTCAGGAGGCAATTGTATAAATCCTGATATTAAGTCAACTGGAAACATTCTGTCTCCAATTACCAGCAATTGATCTGAAAATGTTTCCCAGAGAGATAGTTTTGCAATCGGACACCCATATTTATAGTTAGTTTTAATATATTTACGTGTGCCCTTTAATAAGAATTTTACACACAAGCATTAATTTCACCCCCAGGTGCCGATCTCGGAATAATAGGCAGTGTTTGCTTAAAACCATCTGCAAGCAATATTAATGTGCTGCCAAAGGGTTTAGAATTTCCTTTCAAGTTTTACAATGATCGCTCGAGAACCTCGAGTGATTTCTTGTGGACCATTGTGCACTCGTCCCAAACAATTAGTTTGGATTGCTGCAATACTTTACCTGTCTCAGCTGATTCGGAAATGTTACACGTGGGAGTTTCTATAGATTGCATATTCAGAGGCGATTTTAAAGCAGAATGATTAGTTCTCCCACCAAGCAGCAACGTTGCGGCTATTCCCAACGACGCAAGGGCCACTACTATGTCATTTTTGAATGGAATTGATGTCAGAAGCATTCTAATTAGAAACGTTTTACCAGTACCTCCTGACGAATCCAAGAAGACCTCTCCAACTTGGTTATCGACAAAGTGCATTATCTGATCATAAATGCCTTTTTGTTCCTCGACACGCCTTCGTTTACGTAAAGCCACAAGACTAGTATCGTGTTGCTCTGAGGATTTCTCGACACGCCTAATTTTCTTACTATCTCTGTCAGCTGCAAGCCTGGTTTCGCATTGCTCTGGTGTTTCCTCGATATGCCTTCCGTTACGTAAATTGGACACTCCTAATCTAGCACTTTCTCTTTGTGCCACGAGCCTGGTTTTGCGTTGCCCTGGTGATTCCTCTTGGTGTCTCTTTTTGGTGACATTATCAGATAATTTATCTTTGACATTAGTGATACTTTCTCTTTGACCCACAATTTAATGGAGCTTTTTCTCTGAGGCGCAAATATTTACATTGAACAAGACATCATATTGAATATGACGTCATGTATTAAAATGAACGCTTTCTTATATATTACTTGTTGATGTCATATTGTAACAGATAACAAACAGTACATTTTTATATGTATAGATAGATAGACTGGTAGATAGATAGTTAGATATTGAATATGGCCTCATGTAATAAATGAAAGCTTTTTTAAATTGCAAAATGGTTTCTGATGGAGGCTGTGTTGCAAAAACTTGAAGCAATGGATATTAAGTAAAATTTTATTTAGAAAATATCTTGAAAATGTCTTAGAAACGACGAGTGGGTGGTAGAGCATGCTACTGGGTCAGTAATAGTGTTGTACGATGTTATGAATTAACATGCTGTATCACGGAGGGCTGTGTTGCAAAAACATGAACTAATGGTTTTAATGCATCGTTTTTTAACAACAAAATATCTGGAAAATGTCTTAAGAATGATGAGATGGTGCTAGAAGGTACTACAGGACCAAAACATAGTGTGGCACGGTGGTTTGAATTGACTTGGTGAATCACGGAGGGTTGGGTTGCGAAAATATGAACCAATGGATTTAGTGCGAGATTTTTAACAAGAAAATGTCCTAGGAGTGATGAGGTGTTGGAAGAGGGTGCCAGCGGGCCAGTCTTGATGTGGGACAGGTTGTGAATTGTCTGAGACTAATATTTATAAAATATATCTATTGGGGTATTAAAACGTCAGAAAATGCTTAAATGATGATAAAAGGTGCCGAAGGATACCAAGATGGGCAGCCGGAGGATGCCATGGTGGTGTAAAGTTATTTTTGGTGGGGAACACGACGAAGGGGCTTGCTTACAAAAAACACTAACAAATGGAGTTAAAGCAAGATGTTTTATGGAGAAAGTGTCTGAAAATTCCTTAGAAGTGATGGTGGGTACCAGGGGACCATGGGGAAACCCAGGGATAACATCCTGACTTCTCAAAAGCTAGAAAAAAAATCTCTGAGGGCTTATAAATGCGCTACACTTTCAGTGAGTGCTGTTCATCTTTGTCAATTCAATTATTACCGGAATATTTAAAATTCCTTGTGTAGGAAAGTCAAATCTCTCTATTATCTAAATAATTCTGCAGCATGTGGCAATGATATTCGTAAAACTTGGAAGCTAGAAAATTATGTGCTTAAACCTGGTTCTCAATCTAGCTCTTTACCTATGAGTCTGGTCATTGGTGATGGAGCTGTAGAGGGCGAGCTTAATGTCCAAGAAGCATTCACTTCCTTCTTCGGTAGTATTGGTGAGGACATTGTTTCCTGAACATTGCTTCTGAATTAAAAATGGAATGGTTGTGGGCAAGTCAAGTTATGGCTAATTGTAGAAAAAGCCAGGACAGATAGTCCAATTAAGTGGGCATCAAGTCATGGCTGATTTTCCCCCTTCATTTCCATCGTTACCATCTCCCATTTATGCTACACCTCTGATGCATGTCACTCCACATTGCCAAACTAGAGTCAACCTTGTTGGATGGTCTCCCCGGGGAACACACGCTGGTTGATAGTAGTATACTTAAAAATTTTCGACTATACTTGAAAATTTTCCTCTCATGCATGTCACTCCACAATGCCGAGATGCCGAGGACTAGAGTCAAGCTGTTGAGGTTCTAACAAGCTAATTCACGCTAGGGGAGTCAATATAGTTGCAAATTAGCAAATATATTTGGTCGGCTCTTTGTCACAGCTCTACTTGTTAAAACAATAAAGCAAAAACTTTAGCGTAGAGAGCCAGGCGTTGCGGAGAGGAGAACCCCTTTCATATACAGAATTATTTTTATTTGTTTTAAGTTTTAATTTCGTTCCTTACTTGCAGTTAAAACAAAGTTTGTTTATTTAATTTCTGAACGTTTTTGAATTAATGCATGTTTTGATTTTGGCTCACCACACATGAATAATTAAAGCGAAATGTGTATATTTTTTTTTTTACTAAATGGCTTTCTTATAGTTTTGATCGGACAATTTTCATAAAAAAAGGGGGAGGCCTAGTTGCCCTCCAATTTTCGTTTACTTAAAAATGCAACGATTTTTATTTTTTGTACGAACGTATTTGTTAGTAATAAACATACGTACCTTAAGAATTAGCTTACGTAACGAACTTCTATATTTGTGTATAATTATTACGTATATAAGGAGGTTTCCTTCCTCGTCAATACCTCTCTCTTCACGCTAAAGCTTAAATCCTATCCCAAATCCTTAAGAATGACTCTGAATCACATAGGCTGTATAATAAATAGTTGATATTACTAAAAATACTTTAGCGTAAAGAGAAAGGTATTGTGTAGGAGACGAACCCCCTTATATACGTAATATTTCATGTTCGTTTGAAGTTTTAATGCCACTCATTACTTCCAGGTGAAGAACAAAAATCCTGCACCCCCCTCAAGGAAATTCTCTTCCCTCATGATAAACTCCTCCATGGAAAGATACTCCCACAAAACCCTCTCCCTCCGACCCACCCACACCACAATCCAGAAAAGTCCCCCTGACTGTACACTTCATAATAACCACTAGTTTATCTAAGCAATTGTCAAGTTTGTAACTTGCCGCCCCTCCCCCAGCGACTGTGGGGGATTAAGTCATCCCTAAAGATATAGCCATTAGGCTTTCGACCAAGTTGAACAGAATGGCTATTTCAAAATTTTGATCTTTTGACTTTGGCGAAAAATGAGCGTGGGAGGGGGCTTAGGTGCCCTCCCAGTTTTTAGTCACTTGAAAAGGGCACTAGAACTTTTAATTTCCGTTGCAATGAGCCCTTTTGCACATTCTAGGACTAATTGGTCGATGCGATCGCCCATGGAAAAACAAAACAAAAGAAAAACAAACAAACACGCAGGTAAAATTATAGCAAACAGTATTACTGGCTTTAGTATAAAGTGAATATACCACTTGATGCCTTTTTTTATGCTCTTTACAAATATAATAATTGCTTCTACCGGAAATTCAGATTTAAGCAATTTTAACCTCTTAAAAATAACCTAAATATAGGGTATAAAAAGGCTTAAAACATTGGTCTCAAACTTTATAACATTGGACTCAAACTTGCTGTTTCATTATAAATCCACTTTTTAATGTAATATTATCCACAAGCACTGATTTTCAATGATTAAATTGGATAAATAAATTGTATCGATGTTATGGCGTTTTCTTCTTCCTCGTCGCCGAAATTTCAAGCAAAGCATGCGTTTTCGGTCGTTTTTTTACAAAATAACCAAAAAATCAAAGGGCAACTAGGCTTCCTCCCCCCGTTCCTTTTTTACTCAAAATCATTCGATCAAAACGATGAGAAAGCCATTTAGCCAAAAAAATAATCTGCAAATTTCGTTTCAATTATTCCTCTGCGGAGAGCCAAAATCGAAACATACATAGATTCAAAAACGTTTAGAAATTAAATAAAAAAACAAGTTTTTTTTTAATGGAAAGTAAGGAGCGCCATTAAAACTTAAAACGAACAGAAATTACTTCGTATATAAAAGGGGTTGCTTCCTCATCAACGCCCCGCCCTTTACGCTACATTTTTTTTATTGTTATAAAAAGTAGAATTAAGAGAAAGAGTCAAACTTTAGCGTAAAGAGCTGGGCGTTGATGAGGAAGCAGGCCCTTTTATATACAAAGTAATTTCTGTTCGTTTTTAGTTCAAGATTCTATGACTTTTAGGGGTAGTTTCCCCCTATTTTCTAAAATAAGGCACATTTTCTCAGGCTCGTAACTTTTGATGGGTAAGATTAAACTTGATGAAACTTATATATTTAAAATCAGCATTAAAATGTAATTCTTTTGATGTAGCTATTGGTATCAAAATTCCATTTTTTAGAGTTTTCGTTACTATTGAGGCGGGTCGCTCCTTACTACAGTTCGTTACCACGAACTGTTTGATAATAGGATATTTGAAATCACAAATCTGTAATAGTTTAGAGACAAATTTGGGCTATATATTTGCACATCAAGGGGGGGGGGGCGGGGGTAAAGCATAGCATATATTAAACACGCAAACTAACCATTGTTGTATTTAATATAGTTAAATTTATAGCAAACAGTATAACTGGCGTTCATAGTAGCCGGCTTTCATATTTTCGACCAAAAACGCATGCTTTTATTTAAAATTCAATGTCAAGGAAGAAGAAAACGTCATAACATGGGAAAGATTAATTTATCCAAATTAATATTGGAAAATCAGTACTCGTGGATTATATAACATTAAAAAGAATTGATTTATAATAAAACAGTAAGTCTGAGATCAATGTTATAAGGTATTTAATGTTCAAGACCACTTTTCTTAGCCTTTTTTATACCACATTTTTAGGTCATTTTTAAGAAGTAAAAAAGTACTTAAATCTGAATTTCCGGTAGAAGCGATTATTGTATTTGTAAAGAGCATAAAAAAGGCATCGAGCGGTATATTCACTTTATACGAAAGCCTGTAATACTGTTTGCTACAAATTTACCAACACGCATCTGTGATGTGTCTTCTGGAAAAAAAAATAAATATTCTAATAGCTAAAATTAACTTACTGGGAAAAAAAGAAACCACCAGCCCTTTGTCAGTCCTTTTTATCACAGTTTCGTTATTCCACTGTATTATTGCTTTAATCACGTTTTACGAATAGCTCCAGCTTTAAATCACTTTGGAGGAATAACAGCTAATGATTTCTGTTCTTGACTTTTGTTTCGAAAATAGCATGTATTTTCAATTTTTTTTTTTTTTTATCAACTTATATAAAGCTTTTGCTGTATCACAACATACAGAAAATTTAGCAATAATCAATATTCACTTAGCTCATTATTTCATTCATAAGGTAGGCGATAGCAAGTGCTACGGTCTTAACTGGTCGAGCAATGAATCATGACTGAGGTAAGTATCGCGTTTGTATGCTCTTTGAATGTGCTCAAAAATATGAAGTCATTCACAGGAATTTGTCCCAAAATTAAGGCTCTCATAGAATTTTCTCAAACTTCTCGGCTATATACTTTGTTAGACAAGGCCGAAAAATTCCAGGATGCTAATTTCAAGGAATAATATGGTGCCACTTTCAAGAAAAAGCACGCAATTATTGCCTGTTTAAAGGAAAAATAAAAATATATTTATAATACCGGGAGAACGGTGGCCTAGATGCAAAGCCCCGACACGGCTGCAAGGTAGGCTTCTATATATGAATTCTCACTGTTGCTTGTCTTCTAACCGTAGACAACATGAACCACTTCTTGATTTCCCGAAGAAGACTAAAAATCTAGTCCCAAAAAAATTCTAAAAATAATTTATTTTTCTATATTTTGTCCATGTATTAGCTACGGATGCTCTATATGGGCAAGTAAATTTTTAACGTGTTTCAAAAGAGTACAAAAATTTCAGAATAGAGCTGTAAAATTATTATTGAAATTTTATGATTCTAATGAGGTTCCTGCTCATGAGCATTTTAAAAAGAATAAGTTAATGGATGTATCCCAAATTCGAGATCACCAACTCGCGATTTTCTCGTATAAATGTTTAAATCACCTGCTCACCCCTGGTTTTGAAAATCTTTTTACTTTTAATAGAGATCGTCATGATCATAACACAAGAAAAGCTGATAACTTAACTCATGAGTTTCGGAGCACCATTCGGGCATCTTTTGTGATTGGCCGTTAGGGTCCCAATGTTTGTAAGTTTTTGCCCAAGGATTGGAAAAATGTTCTTGGCTTTTGATGTGACCCGGCTTTCAATGACCTTTAATGACAAATTCAATGATCTTTTGACTACCAAGGCTTTCAAGTCACGGGTAAAAAACTTTTATCTCGTGAGTGATTTTGATGTGAGGCCCATTCCAGGTCTCTTCTGTTCAAGGCATTTCCCTGATTTATTTTGTTGTTAATTTTTTTTGTTTTCTGTCTTCTTCTTGTCTTTTCCTCTTTCTGTTTTTTCCTTTCTTCCTTCATCAGTTGAGTTTCTTTTGTATTGAGTAGCGTGATATGAACGTGGTTTTAATTAGCTGAGGGTGATAACCTCGCTTGCCCTTCCAAGCTTATTGCCTTTCTTGGCAGGCGAATGGCGAATATTGTTTTTTTTCTAATAAATGTATATCTCATCTCATATCTCATCTTAACAGAGGTTTGATACAACCACCCTGGGAAAAAATACGAATTCTTCCTTATAGTTGTGACCTATTTAGATCATTTTTGTTGTCAGAAATGTAAATATACCAGTTTTAAGAAAAAACTATGAAACCAACTTCAAGGCTGGACCCCAACACGGCTAAGTGGCAGGCTTGTTTGTATTCATCTTATCGTCATTTGTCTTCTAACCTCAGACAAAGTCAGCCTCTTTTTGATTTCGTGGCGTGAAAATAGGCTCGATACAACAGCCCTGGGAAAAGTTTAAATATTTCAATCAATTTTTATCCTTTTAGTTTTTTTTGGGAGGGGGGCAGAATTGTCAAATTTTTATACTTGATATTTTATTGTTAGACAGGTTTAGATATAAAACAATTCAGTTACTCAGGAGGAGGGGGGGGGGGTAATGATTTAATTGATTAAATTGAAGCGTGCTCATTAATATTATGCCAATCATATGATTCTTATGTAATTTTCCGTTCATCGTGGACACTAAAAATGATACAGCAACTATTGAGGCATTTTTGACGCATATATGTTTATGAAATGTGTTAAAAAGAATATGACGTCACAAGGTATTTTGGAAATTAAAGCTCTTACCAAATTCAGTCTGTACCAGTATGAGTTTAGTGTCTGAACTAAAAGGAAGTAGCTTATGAACCTAATCAGATTATTCTTTGTACTGTACTGTGTTAGATTGCGCAATTAACTTGTGGATTTAATTGTGAGGGATTGCTCACTTCATACAAAGTGAGTTATTGTTTATCATAGTGTATAATTGAATATATTGGTGCTATCCCTGATTAAAAACTATCATATTTACTTTTGGTCAAGTAACCTTGAATTGAGACTGACTAACAGTTCATGAATCTGCAGTGTCTCGTCGGAATAAATGACGGGAAAAAAGCCCCTAAGGCTATTAGCCACTTGTCAGGAATTCAGGCCTTAGCCGGAACTAACTCCAATGAAAGAGGTGAGACGCTTGGCAAAAAGAGGAAAAAGGATGACACTTGTTCGCCAGTGACAGTGCAACCCCTCTCTTCAAGTGTCCCAGAAACTAGTGCTAACGATTACCCCAATTATTATTCTGTCTCAATCAAGAGAACCAATGGCCAACCCTTTTCAAAAGATCGAATAATTGAAATTAGGAAAGTTATCTTTCTGATCACCAAGGTAAATTTTGAACTTGTTTTCAAGCAGGACTTGTCTATTGATATTTACTTTACTACGTCTTCTCAGACAGAAGACCATCTCCTGTCGAAATCCAAAGAAATAATTCTTGATGGCTCAAAAATTTTAGCCACAAATAAAGATGCGTAAAAGTTACACAAGTATGTGCTGTATAGTTTTGGTACCAGTGTAAAAGTGGAGGAAATACAAACTGAACTAATAGATTCTTCAGGCCTTCTCATCAATCCTTCAACTGCTATAAGGCTAAGTTTAAACAAAGAAGGTTTTCTTCACCCAAGCCGTTCAATCCTCATTTCCTGCAAAATTGAGCTAAGTAGAGAAATAAATTTGACTCTTTCTATCAACTCTTCTTCTTAAAACAGTAAAAAACTTTAGCGTAAAGAGCGGGGCGTTGATGAGGAAGCAGCCCCTTTTATATATATAGTAATTTCTGTTCGTTTTAAGCTTTAATGTTGCTCCTTACTTTCAGTTGAAAAAACTTGTTCTTTTTATTTAATTTCTGAACTTTTTTGAATCTATGCATGTTTTTATTTTGGCTCTCCGCAGAGGAATAATTAAAACGAAATTTGCATATATTTTTTTTTTTTGGCTAAATGGCTTTCTCATGATTTTGATCGAATGATTTTGAGAATAAAAGTGCGGGGGAGGAAGCCTAGTTGCCCTCCAATTTTTCGGTTAATTAAAAAGGCAACTAGAACTTTTAATTTTTTACGAATCTTTTTATTAGTAACAGATATACGTAACTTATAAATTAGCTTACGTAAAGAACTTTTTATTCTCATGTTTTTATTACATAAATGAGAGGGTTCACCCTCTCGTCAGTACCTCTTTCTTTACATTAAATCTTAAATTTTGTCCCAATTCATTAAGAATGGCCCCTAAATCACAAAAGCCGTAGAACAAATAGTTGACATTGCTTAAAAATACTTTAGCTTAAAGAGCGAGGTATTCAGAGGAGGCGATCCCCTCATATGGGTAATACTTTCTGTTCGTTTTAAGTTTTAATGCTGCTCCTGTACTTCCAGCTGAAAAAAACTTTTTCATGTTTATTTTATCATTGTTTTTTTTTAATAATGGTAGTAATTCCTGCACTCCCTTCATGGAAATTTTCTTCCCCCATGACAAATTCCTCGATGGAAAGTTCCCCCAGCATATCCCCCTCTTCTCAGCCTCTCCCGCAACCAAAAAATCCTCTTGAAAACGCCAGTACACTTCCCAATAACCATTACCATAAGTAAGCACTGGTCAAAGTTTGTAATTTGTAGCCCCTCCCACGGGGACTGTGGGGAGTAATTTGTCCCCAAAGACATATTTACAAGGTTTTTCGACTACGCTGAACAAAATGGCTATCTCTGAATTTTGATCCGTTGACTCTGGGAAAATAATTAGCGTGGGAGGGGTCCTAGGTGTCCTCCAATTTTTGGTCACTTAAAAAGGGCACTAGAAATTTTCATTTACGTTAGAATAAACATTCTAGGGCAACTGGGTCGATACGATCACCCCTGGGAAAAAAAAAAAAAAACTAATAAACGCGCATCCGTTATCTGCCTTCTGGCAAAAAATACAAAATTCCACATTTTTGTAGATAGGAGCTTGAAACTTCTATAGTAGGGTTTTCTGATATGTTGAATCTAATGGTGTAATTTCCGTTAAGATTCTATGAGTTTTAGGGGGTGTTTACCCCCCTATTTTCTAAAATAATGCAAATTTTCTCAGGCTCGGAACTTTTGATGGGTATAACTGATCTTGATGAAACTTATATATTTAAAATCAGCATTAAAATGCGATTCTTTTGATGTAGCTATTGGTATAAAAATTCCACTTTTTAGAGTTTTGGTTACAATTGAGCCGGGTCGCTCCTTACTACAATTCGTATACAATACTGTGTATACAATACTACAAATTCGAATACCCTGAGTCGGACCCTTTCAGCAGAAATTCTAACCTTAAGGGACACACAGCCCTCCAAAAACAATCTTGCCGGGCTCACCAAAAGCGAATCGTATTCCTTAAAACATCTGATAAAATGAGCCTACCCTGCTCAGTTGTAGCTGCAAGAATCCCTTGGCAACCCAGACCCCATCGGCCCAGTAGAAGCCAAGCAACAGTTGCTATAGAAGATACAAAGACAGTATCATTTCCAAAAGAGGAAAATAATGTTCATACTCAAGGTTCTAGTCAGTTCCTCCATCCCTTACCTAAGTTTACTTCAACATCCTACCCTTCAAAAGATTCATCTAAAAGTAGCCAAGAATGGCAAAGACTTGAAACTTTTCTCACAGTCAATCACTTAATTGAGGTTGGTAATGAAGCTGAGGAAATCAAAAATATTCTCAAGAAGAAGGCTATCACTGAACTCTTAGGTTGGCATCTTACAAACAGCTATAGCTCAATTATCCTCCATGAAAAAGGACATAGATTCCACATCAAAGCCACATCCATGTAGCCACAACCACTCTAAGCATGTAGACTCAGCTGCAAATCAAATTAATGCAGGCTCTGACAATGCCACAACACCCAAGACGGTAGTCGATGCCACTGCCCTAGTCAAAGGCAAGAAATCTAAAACGGCAAACTTTCCATCCCAGCCCAAAATTACCACCAATGATATTTCGTCGGCTGAAGAAAATTTCCAATATTTTAATTAACGAGATGATGAAACTCAGACCACAATGGATATGTAAATGTGTACTATACAAGATTTTACGTTTCTCACGAATTTATCACTGTGCAATAATTTTGTTTTTAACTATTACGATGACCAAAATAATTTGCCAACCAGCACCTTAGCTAGCCCCGATAGCCATTTAAACCAAATTAACTGTGAATATCTCGACACTTTTGATTTTGTGAAAAATGTGAAACCTAAGCTAATGGAAGAGCCCAAACTTAATGTAATTTGCTTTAACATCAGAAGTATACGGAATAAGTGGGCTAGTTTTAAAGACTTAATTTTAATTAATGGTTACTGCCCTCTCGACGTAATTGGAATAACGGTAACATGGCTTTCAGAAATTGATGGTAATAATGAAGTCCTCTGGTGGCATTTCTCTTTACATTCGGTCAAGTCTGAAATTCACCCGGCTATTAGAATGTGAATCCTTATTCTCGCAACCTATAAATAATAGATACATTTATTCAATAATCGTAGACATAAGTGTTGACGAGAATTCGTTTATTTTTTCATTATTTTATAAACCCCCATCATTTCCTACCCCTTTCTCTTGTAATCTGTTTGATGATTTCTCTAGTTTTATTAATTTACCACAAAAGGAGGCAATAGTTTTTGGAGACTTTATTGTAATTTACTAAATGTTAGCAATAATAATGATTGGGATACCTTCTTTGAAACATTCACCTCAAGTGGTCTTCTTCCCACAATCCTTTTTCCTACTAGAGTTGATCCTATGAAGTCTACAGCAACTATAATTGACAGCATTTTTTTATCCACTTCTCTGGGAAACTACCTGTCCTCCAAAATAATATTTTCTGACCATTCAGATCACTTTCCAATCTATCTCTCCCTACCGTACCTACCAGCTACTCAACCCTCTATCCCCTTCGCGCCCCCCCCAAGCCCCCCCGCGCGCGTAAGTCGTTACGCGCCATATTAGTTACGCGCCATTGTAGTTGTGTCCCTATGTCCCACCTGTGAATATAGATATATATATATATATATATATATATATATATATATATATATATATATATATATATATATATATGTTTTTAACTACGTAAAACTTGCGAATATACAACATTCTTTGCTGTCCCATTGTCTGTGCATGTAAATAGATTTTCAGGTTGACTGACTCTTGAACATGCAACATATAATGGTCCATGGGAAAACAATCCGTATTCAGATCTATACCGCATGATTCTAATGATTGCCCTTGAGCTTTGTTGATGGTGATTGCTAATCGACCATTCCCTGAGTCGCCATCGTCATTTATATATCCCCCTGTGCACCCCGGCGTCCCCTTTGTAGTTATGTCCCTGTGTCCCGGTCGTCATTTATATTCCCTGTGTCCCGGTCGTCATTTGTGTCCCGGTGTTCCAGTCTGTGATTTCTCTTTGAGTGTCCCGGGCGTCATTTATATTCCTTGTGTCCCGGTGTCCCGGTCGTCATTTATATCCCCCTGTGCCCCCCGGCGTCCCCATTGTAGTTGTGTCCCTGTGTCCCGGTCGTCATTTATATTCCCTGTGTCCCGGTCGTCATTTGTATCCCGGTGTCCCGGTCTGTATATACATTCGTTTTTTAGTTTTGTTTTTCTCCTTTATTTTTTTTCTTTTTTTTCTTTTTTAGTTTATTTAGATTTTTAGATTTTTTAGTTTTTTTTATTAGTTTTTAGTTTTTTTGTAGTTTTTACCATTTTTTTAGTTTTTTTAGTTTTTTTTTTTACTTATGTCCTGGTCGTCATTTATACTCCCTGTGTCCCGGTCGTCATTTGTGTCTCGGTGCTTTGTTGATTGCTAATTTATATTATATTTATATTTATATTTTTTATATTTATTAATATTTTTTTAGTTATCTTTTTCTCTTATTTTTCAGTTTTTTCCTTTTTTTTAGTTTTTTCTTTTTTAGTTTTTATTTTTTTTTTGTTTTTTACCTTTTTTAGTTTTTTTAGTTTTTTTAGTTTTTTAGCTTTTTTAGTTTTTTTATTAGTTTTTAGTTTTTTTTTTAGTTTTTGCCTTTTTTTAGTTTTTTCAGTTTTTTTTAGTTTTTAGTTTTTTACCTTTTTTTAGTTTTTTTTAGTTTTTTAGCTTTTTTAGTTTTTTTTCTTTTTAGTTTTTTTTGTAGTTTTTACCTTTTTTAGTTTTTTTTCTTCTTTTGTATTAGTGTGAAATAATTCAGACGTCATATGCGGACAAACACGACGTCACTCGACAGACAGACAGACAGACATAACCCACAAACAACTTATTTTTATATATATTTATTCATATTTTTTTAGTTTTCTTTTTCTCTTTTATTTTTCAGTTTTTTCCTTTTTTTTAGTTTTTTTCTTTTTTAGTTTTTAGTTTTTTTTAGTTTTTTACCTTTTTTTAGTTTTTTTTAGTTTTTTTAGTTTTTTAGCTTTTTTAGTTTTTTTATTAGTTTTTATTTTTTTGTAGTTTTTGCCTTTTTTTTTTTTTCAGTTTTTTTTAGTTATTAGATTTTTTAGTTTTTTCTTCTTTTGTATTAGTGTGAAATAATTCAGACGTCATATGCGGACAAACACGACGTCACACCTGATCCACAGATCCACAGATCCACAGACAACTTATTTTTATATATATAGATGAATATGAACCGGTTCACGGATCGTTTGAAATCCTTCGACTGGTCCAAGGTTTTGGATTGTCAGGATGTTAATTCAGCCACAAACGGTTTTACACAGGGACTGAGTGATCTTAGATCACGGTTTTACACAGGGACTGAGAATCCTGGATCCATGTTTTTCTCTCCAACTGATCGTAAAGAGGTGCTTCAAGTTATCAAATGTCTCTCTAATAGTAGCACACCTGACTTCTTTGGCATAAGTAATAAACTTCTTAGGACCGTATCTCCCTATGTTTGTGAGCCCATTGTGCACATAGCAAACCTGTCTATGACCAATTGAGTCTTCCCAGAAATATTTAAATCAGCAATTGTTATCTCGATTCATAATAAAGGCGATCCGTCTGAGATAAGTAATTATCGTCCAATCTTAGTTCTCCCAGCTATATCTAAAGTGCTCGAGAGAATTATACTCCAACGTCTTTCTCCCTTTTTATTTGGGATCCATTCTTCAGATTCGTTGATTTCTCCTCATCAATATGGCTTCCGTTCCAAATTTTCAACGGCTCTTGCACTAATGGACGCCGCACAGTTTATACGTTCCCAACTTGACCTTAAAAATACTGTATTGGGCTTATTTCTGGACGTTTCTAAGGCCTTTGATATGGTTGATCACAGTGTTTAATTAAGTAAACTCAACAACTTAGGGATTCGTAGAGTTCCTTTCTTATGGTTTCGCTTTTATCTCTCTGGTAGAGTACAGAGTGTGAGTCTGGTCGGGGTGACTTCACATCCCCTACCTGTCCGGAGGGGTGTCCCACAGGGCTCTGTTCTTGGTCCAATACTTTTTCTCCTTTATATTAATGATTTGGTTATGAGCCTGGGTCCATCAGTGCACCCAGTACTTTTTGCTGACGATAGCAACTTTTTCATCACCGGTCCTAATTTACCATCCACCGTATCCTCTACTCAAACCCTTTTGAATAGAGTACAGGAGTGGTGTTTCGTTAACTGCATGACCATTAACAGGAAGATCAGACCATTAACTTCAGAGCCATAATCTTGGGACAGGTAAGTATAATTAATCGTGTGAATTATTTTCCTCCTCTCGATATCCTTGTCACCCTTTATTACTCTTTTATTTACCCATATTTCCCATACTGTGGATCTGTTTGGGGCAACACTTATTCTTCCGTTACCAATAAAATAAAATCTACCCAAAACCATGCTGTCAAAGCAGTTTTTTGGCTGCCCCAACTATTTCCCACCCAGGACTTATACTCCGATTTTGGTATTATCCCTTTTGAACAAATCATAAAAAAATTAAATCTATCCCTTGCATACTTCGCTTACCATAAAAATCTTCCTCCCCAAGTATTGTCTTATTTTAATAGTAATAATTCTGAAGCCCTCTGTCTCCGTTCATCCAACCGTTCCTTCATTGTCCCCAAGTGTGTCTCTGGTTCTGTCCAGTGATCCCCCATTTATAAATCTATACTTCAATGGAATATAATACCCTCTAGTGTCGAACTATTCACGAGTTTTGGCACGCTGTATAACAATGTACTAAAATTTTAATATTATAATCCTCTAAATTATTATTTAATTTGCTTTAATGACCCATGTTTTCTCTTTTCTTTTTTTCTCTCCTCTTCATTTTCAATTTTTGTTGTTATGGTTCTCAACAAGTTCGCTTCCAGGATCTTTATTATTATTGGTGTTATTTTTTTATTTGAATAAATTGAATTGAATCTTTTCAATCTCGTGACCTACATCGATTGTTTGGCAGCAACCGAGATTACGTGACAGGCTTCTATATATAGATTCTCATTGTCGCTTGTCTTCCAAGTGCAGAAAAAGTGAACCTCTTCTTGATGTCTTAGCGTCAACATAGGTTTGATACAACCACCCTGGGAAAAGTATAGATCAACCCTTAAAGTTGTGACCTATTTAGATCGTTTTTGTGGCCAAAAATGTCAATGTGCAAGTTATAAAAAAAGTTTGTACCCGAATTTAAAGCCAGGCCCGGCATGGCTTCATTGCAGGCTTTTATATTGATTTTTATTGTCATTTATCTTCTAACTGGAGACAATGGTGGCCTCTTTTTGATGTCATGGCGTCTCCATGCAATGCAACGACCCTGGTAAAAATAGAAATTCTTCATTCAAGTTACGACCTTTTTTGATTGTTTTAAATATGTGGATTAAGAAAAAAAAATGTTTTGCCGATTTCGAGGCCAGGCCCTGGCATCCGGCATGTGGAAGGCTTGAATATATTGTTTATCGTTGTAAGTTACAATCTCCAAATGATTCATCTTTGTTTGTTAGTCTTTCCTTGAAAAAATAGAGGGTTCTCTAGCAAATAAATATGACGTTGAAGGATCCAAATGACTTGTAATCAACATCTTTGTAGGTTTTTATTTGGTTTTACGCCACTTTTTTTGCCGTCCATTTAATGATGGTGTTGTTCATCTAATGTGTTATTTTTTTCTTCGTCTCTTTGATTGTTGACCCACTCTGATTTTGTTGTTACTTGTCTTTAATCTGTACAATCTTTTCTTCCTCGTGTTATTTTTGACACGTTCTAATAGTGGCTTTCTCACTGTCGCTTGTAATTCTTGTTGCCACTTATCTTCCAACCGCAAATTTCTTTGTTCTAACAGTGGTATAACAGTTGCAAAGCAGCTTTAAATTGCATAGCAGTTGCGTATTTTATGACATCTTTCTAGGTTTATGCTTGGTTTTGCACCACATTTTGTTGATGTCGATGATAGTAATGTATTTTTTCTTCAAACGTATTCTTTATTGTTACATCGCTTTCATTTATGAAAGTGACCCTTTCTAATTTTCACTGTCGCTTGCCTTCTAGCAGCACAGTTCAATGTTTTTAACTCCATTTTTTACATTTTCTGAAACTCGCTTTCTCACTATCGCTTATAATTCTCGCTGCCGAATATCTTCTAACCCTATGTTACTATGTTTTTTACTCTTATTTCTACTGCTTTCGACTACTCGTTGTCGCATGTGTTTCAACCGCATATATCTTTAGTCTTCACTTTGGTTTTTGACTCATTTTAGTTTTTTCTGTCGTTCGTCTTCGAAGAGGATGTTTGTTTATTCTCCCACTTCTTTTTTGACTCGTTTTAATTGTCGCTGACGCAAGTATTCTATCTGTATGATTCTTTGTTTTTCATTTTCTTTTAAAATCACTAAGTTATTTTTTCGATACCTTTTACTTGAGCTTCTCGGATTGGTCTTGTCACATTTTGATAATCTAGTTTGTTTATTTGTCCTCTAGGTATTATAAAACTTCTTCAAACACTTTTTGTAAATAGAATGATTAAAATTGGTGTTTTATACTTAGCTATGTTCCTTTTGAAATGTTGCATGAATCATATATATAAAATTTGGCAGGCGTATCAGGGACCGGACAAGATTAAATTAAAAACAGTCGTTTTCCCGATTTGACCATCTAAGGGGGGCGGGGAGAGTGGTTGGCTCTTTAATTCGGAAAAAATAGAAAAATTGAAGTATTTTTAACTTACGAACGGTTGATCAGATCTCAATGAAATTTGATGTTTGGAAGGATACCGTGTCTCAGAGCTGTTCTTTTAAATCCCGACCGGATATGGTGACATGGGGGGAGTAGGGAGTGGGAAACCTAAAATCTTGGAAAACACTTAGAGTGGAGGGATCGGAATGAAACTTGGTAGGAAAAATCAGCATACGTCCTAGATACATGATTGACATAACCGGAATGGATCCGCTCTATTTGGGGTAGTTGGGGGCGGTAAATTCTGAAAAATTAGAAAAATGAGGTATTTTTAACTTACGAGCGGGCTATCGGATCTCAATAAAATTTGATATTTATAAGGATATTGTGTCTCAAAGCTCATGTTTTAAATCCGACCGTATCTGGCAACATTGGGAGGAGTTTGGGATGGGGAGCCTAAAATCATGGAAAACACTTAGACGGGAGGGATCAGGATGAAACTTGGTGGGAAAAACAAGCAGAAGTCTTAGATACGTGATTTACATAATGGGAACGGATCCACTCTATTGGGGGGAGGGGTTAATTCTGAAAAAATGAAGTATTTTTAACTTACGAAGGACTGATCGGATCTTCATAAAACTTTATATTTAGAAGGACCTCATAACTCAGATCTCTTATTTTAAATATCAACAGGATCCGGTGTCATTGGGAGCGGGCAGTTGGGGGAACTGGAAATCTTAGAAAATACTTAAAGCGGAGAGATAAGGATGAAACTGGATGGGAAAAATAAAAACCTGTCTAAGATACGTGATTGACATAACCGGACCTGATCTGTTCTCTTTGGTGGAGTTGGTGGGGGGGGGGGGGTTGTAATTTTGGAAATTGAGTTATTTGTAACTTACGAAAGGGTGACCAGATCTTAATGAAATTTGATATTTAGAAGGATCTTGTGCTTTAAAGCTCTAATTTTAAATTCCGACCAGATCCTGTGACATTGGGGGCTGTTGGAGGGGCAAACCGGAATTCTTGGAAAACGTGAAATTTGGGTATTTTTATCTTACAAATAGGTGATCGGATCTGAATGAAATTTGGTATTTGGAAGGAATTCATGTCTCAGAGCACTCATTTCAAATCCTGACCAGATCTTTTGACATTGGGGGGAGTTTGAGGGGGAAATCTTGGAAAACGCTTGGAGTGGAGGAATCGGGATGAAGCTTGGTGGATAGAATAAGCAAATGTCCTTGATACGTGATTGACGTAATCGTACTGGTTTCGCTTTCATTGGGGAGTTTGGGGGAGGGGTTCAGTGATTTGGCGAGTTTGGTGCTTCTGGACGTGCTAGGACGATGAAAATTAGTAGGTGTGTCAGGGAGCTGCACAAATTGACTTGATAGAGTTGTTTTCCCAGATTCGAAAATCTGGGGGGCTAAAGGGAGAGGAAAGGTTAGAAAAAAATAGGTATTTATAACTTACGAGTGGGTGATCGGATCTTAATGAATTTTGATACTGAGAAGGACATCGTGACTCAGAGCTCTTATTTTAAATCCTGACCGGCATTAAGCTTCTGATTTTCCTTTTAAATCAATCTATTGATTCTTAGAATTTTGTTATTGCTCATACCATATGAGCTCTTGGCCCTTCTTGCCTCGTCGCAAGTGCCATATGAGCTCTTAGCTCTTGTTATTTGTTTGTTTATTTTTGTTTTTTTCCCCAGGGGTGATCGTTTCAATTCTGTGACCGTGAGGGCTCATTCGATCTGAATTTAAAAGCTCTAGTACGCTCTTAAGGGACAAAAAATGGGATGGCAACTAGGCCCCCCAGCCTTTTTTTTCTAAAATCGTCCAATCAAATTTTTAACATAGCCATTTCGTTCATCATAGCTGAAAGACCGAATAAATAAGCCTTTGGGTACAATATGACCCTCTACAGCCCCACGGGAAAGGTCTTTAAGTTATAAAATGTGTCAATTGTTTTGGTACAGTATTTATTATTGGGAGGTATGCATACAATTTCAGGTGGGAGGACAAATTTCTGCTGGGGGTCCTTCCACAGGGAATTTACCCATGGGGAGAAAAGTTTTCAGGGATTGAAAATGTCAGGGTAAATTATACACTGGGGGAATTAGCCAGAATCCTAATAAAAAACTCTTTTTATATGTCTTACTTTCTCTTTTTCGTCTCAATTTTACGCTTAGAGTGGTTAAGAGTAATTGCCTGGGGTAAATTCCCATCGGTATTTAATTGTCTAGAGGATATTTTTGCTGATAGGGGGTTTCTCAGCGGAGGTGAGGCCAGATTTGCTGGTATTATTTAACAATCAGAAAATAAATTAAAAACAAGTTTTTTCAACGGAAAGCAAGAAGCAACATTAAAACTTAAGAAGAAAAGAAATTTTTATGCATATAAAGGGGGTCACCCCCTCCTAAAAACTTCGTTCTTTACGCTAAAGTTTAAATTTTGTCCGAATTTTTTTAAGAATGACTCCTGTTACAAAATTATTTAACTGACTCTATTTTCTCACTTTCTCCGTTTTTGAACAGAGGAGCAAAATTAATCTAATTCTGTCACGATCTATGAGCGACACTTTCAAAATAAAAATAATTAAGGAAATTAGTGGCCCCTATTTTCGGGTGTTCTTTATATTCAAATTAACCAATGAATTGTGAGCCAACTATTGACCTATTTATTCAAAAGGAGGAGCTTATAGATTTCAACCAATCCAGTTGCATCATACAAAAGAGCAGCCAATAGACGTTATAGAAGGTGGGGTTCTAACTGCTTTTCTTTTGGCCATCTTGTCACTTTAATGGGAATTAAAAAACGGAGAAACAAACTGATGAATATGGGGTCTTAGCTTAGCCTATATAGACACCAGTTGCGCAAACATTTTTCAAAAGGAATACATAGCTATCGTCGCGACGCTGCGGCAAAAACAGACACTATTCAAACCAGACAGACTCCCGAAATAGAGCCAAGATCTTGCCGCGATGAATGGCGGAAAAGAGCAATGTTTTTCCTTGCTGCCTGGCTCTGGTGGTGCCAGAAGTTAACACCTAGTCTAAAGTTGTGCATTGAAATCCTTCTATGGACAATTTACGACTCCGCGCAACTGGTGTCTATATAGGCTGTGGGTCTGAGTCATCTTTAATGATTGATAGAGCTTGAGTGGCTATTGACTTGTGAATTATGTGCCACAAATAGGAGGGGCCTTTCCTGCACCCTTTTCTGCAATTAAAAGTGAATAAAAGAAAGAAGAATAAACTTTAACTGGAGTGGTGTTAATATTGAATACTAAAATAAACAAGCCTAACCGCTCAGAGGTGAAAGTGGTCTCAGATGGGTTGAACAGGAGTATCAAACAGTTCGTGGTAACGAACTGTAGTAAGGAGCGACCCGGCTCAATAGTAAAATTAACTCTCAAAGAAACGGAATTTTGATGGTAAAAGATGCATCAAAAGAATTGGATTTTTATGCTGATTTTAAACATATAAGTTTTATCAAATTTAGTCTTTGTCTTCAAAAGTTTCGAGCTTGAGAAAATTTGCCTTATTTTGAAAAATAGGGGGTAATATCCTTTAAAAGTCATAGAATCTTAACGAATAGTCACAGAATCCCGTTCAGCTTATGAGAGAACCCTATAGCAAAAATTTCAAGCTCCTATCTACAAAAATGTAGAATTTCGTATTTTTTGCCAGAAGGCAAATCACGGGCGTGTGTGTTTATTTGCTGTTTTTTTCTTTTCCCCAGGGGTTATCTTATAGACCAAGTGGTCCTAAAATGTCGCAAGAGGGGTCATTTTAACGGAATTGAAAAGTTTCAGTGCCCTTTTGAAGTGACAAAATAATTGGAGGGCACCTAGGCCCCCTCCCACGCTCATTTTTTCCCAAAGTCAATGGATCAAAATTTCGAGATAGCCATTTTGTTCTGCATAGTCGAAAACCATTACAAATATGTCTTTGGGAATGACTTACTCCCCCACAGTCCCTGGGGGAGGGGCTGCAAGTTACAAACTTCCCCAGGGGAGGGGCTGCAAGTTACAAACTTTGACCAGTGTTTTCATACAGCAATGGTTATTGGGAAGTGTACAGACGTTTTCAGGGGGATTTTTTTGGTTGGGGGGGGGGGGTTTAGGGGAGGGGGCTATGTGGGAGGATCTTTCCTTGGAAGAATATGTCATGGGGAAGAGAAATTCAACGAAATTTTCTACCATTACTATAAAAAATAAACACTGAAAAAACAAACATGAAAAAGTTTTTTCAATTGAAAGTTAGGGGAGTAGCATTAAAAATTAAAACGAACAGAGATTATAACGCATATGAGGTGTTCTTCTCCTCCAAAATACTTTGCTGTTTATGCTAAAGTATTTTTAGTAATTTCAACCATTTATTCTACAGCCTTTCTAATTCAGGGGTCATTCTTAAAGAATTGGGACACAACTTAAGGTTTAGTGTTAAGAAGGAGGTATTAACGAGGGTACATCCCCCTCATATAGATAATAAAAATATAAGAATATAAAAGTTTGTTACGTAAGCTAATTCTTAAGTTACATATTTTTTTACTAATAAAAACGTTCGCTAAAAATTTGAAGTTCTAGTTGCATGTTTGAGTAACCGGAAAATTGGAGGGCAGCTAGGCCTCATTCTCCACCCCTTAGGTCTCAAAATCGTCTGATCAAAACTAAGAGAAAGCCATTTAGCCAAAAAAGTATTAATATACAAATTACATTTTAATAATTTATGTGCGGAGAGCCAAAATCAAACATGCATTAATTAAAAAACATTCAGAAATTAAATAAAAAACTAGTTTTTTTTTTAACTTAAAGTAAGAGCGACATTAATACGAATAGAAATTACTCCGTGTATGAAAGGGGATATTCCCTTCTCAACGCCCCGCTCTTTACACTAAATTTTTTTTACTGTTTAATAAAGTAGAATTGAGAGAAAGAGTCAAACTGTAGCGTAAAGTTTTAACTTTACCGTTTTAACTTTCAGTTAAAAAAACTAGTATTTTATTTATTATTAAGAAGAAACTTACAAGAGTTATTACACTCTAAAAAGTGGCTCCCTGTGTTAGTAATCTACTCAAATGTTTAGGATAGGTGTAAATGGGGACTTGTCCAAAAGAAGAGGAATTATATCATCTTAATTATCAACTAACTTCAAGGATATTTAGGGGTAAATAGGCTGTGCCTATAATGAAGATCCCGTTCCAGGAGCATAATTTGCTATAGAACAGGTGGCAACTGCCCCTCCCATACCTCAGTCCCCCCTCCACCCAGATTTCAATTTGCCCCCAGCTGAAAGTTAGTTTACCCGAAAAAATTTTCAAAGAAAAATAAGCCTGCATAATTCAAGCATCCACAGGAACAGGCCACTTTTCTTTAATACACTTTAAACTTTTTGTTACTATATTTTTCAGTTTTCAATATCATTTTCATTTGATTTGGGAAAATTAGCTCCTGCTTTTACTGATCTAACAAAGACCAGTTAGATTAGATAAATCCTGGAAAATCCTTAAAAGCCCCGGGGATATAACTTCCAAGACCTACCCAGGGATCCTGAGTTGTTTTTTAAGCCCTAGCCTAGAGCTTTTGTAATATGATGTTCAGTCTATTTTGAACAAAATGACTGTTTCAAAAATATGATTGGATGAATTTGGGGAAAAAAGGTATAGGGTGCTAATTGGCTTCTCATCATTTTTATCATAAAAAATAAAATTAGAACTTAATGTTTGAAATGTATTTTCTGAATTAATTAGAGACTGAATCTGAACCAGTGGTGGAAAAAGGATTATATATTGAATTAATTAAAGACCTCGAATAAGATAAGTCATTTACCGTATTTTTGGACTATAATCAAACTTTGAGTATCGAGATATATTCAGTGGTAGTTTCTGTCCCCGCCCACTGATGGAAAGGATGTTTACAATTGGTGAAACAGTGTTTAGCAGATTTACACACTACAAAAGCTGGCCCGTGAAGATACTAAAAGTTATACCAATCGACGGTCAAGTTAAGTACCAAGTACTCTGCTACGGAGGTAAAAACGAACTCGCAATTGTTACTGCTGGGCCCCTAGTGGAATACGATGCTGGTTATGAAGTGGCCAAAACCGACAAAAGGCCCGCAGTGGCAAACGCACTAAAAGAAATGCTTCAAAATCCGGATCTTGGTGGAACGGTCTCGAGTAACGCAAGCTTCGAGAATCGCTTGATCAAATAGCGCTCAAGATAGCGTCCGATCTAGCCAATATTAGCACAACGGTTTCTGCTGAAATCACAAAACAAGTAGAAAACTAAAGGACAGTATGCCAGGAATTACGACTTCTCAGATTGAAATATCACTCAAGCTGTCCACGACAGTTTGAAGATCGAATACGACATGAAGTTTGAACTATGCCATAAGTCACTACTGCGAATTGAAAAAATGATTTCGACCTATGAAAAGTCAGTCAACTCGCTATGGTGTGAAATTGACTCTTTGAAACAGGAAGCGAAGGCAACAAAGCTGGTCGTACATGGCGTGAAAGAGGTTTCCGCCTCACAAACTGTGCCATCAAATCTGTTGAACATTATGAAAAAAAGCTGGAAATTAGTGACATCAGCATAGCCGATATAAGTGATGTTCGAAAGATTGACAACGAGACAAAGGAGAGAGGGACTCTCTCTTTGAGAGGTGAGCTTCAGAACAGTTTTGTTGGCAAAAACAGTACTGGGTGAAAGAAAAAATTAAAAGGAACAGGTCTCTTCATTTCTGAGTCTTTGACTAAAGTGAGGCTTGACCTCCTCAATGTTACTAAGGAGAAAGTTGAAAATCGGAATGTTAGGACAGTAGACGGAAAAATCATGGCCAAAATAGGGTCAACTACAAAGCGAATTAGGAATGTCGATGACATAATTGCATTGCCCGATCCTTCTCAACCAGTAATGTAACAAGACAGGAAGTAATTGCATTGTGTCAGTGATTAATTAATTAGTTCATTTAGAGCGTTATACAGATGAATCGACTAGAACAGTTTGAAAAAAATCCTCTGTGCCTAGATTCTTGGATAAACACAACGCTAGGTGAAGATGACAAAGAACAGAGTGAATTATTGGTAGATATTATATCATGCAGGTATGTAAGTGAGTGCTCGAAAAAGGTAAATAAGTCGGACTTAAGGGTTGGCCACTTAAATTGTCAGTCATTACAGACAGCATATGATGAAATATCTCAAGTTGTTAGTAGAAATAATCAATTTGATGTTCTAGCGCTGACAGAAACGTTCCTTACAGAGAGTATGGATAAGAAAATGCTTGATATTAGAGGTTTCTCGTTAGAAGTATTAAACCGTGAAAAGCTAAGGAAAGGTGGTCTAGCGTATTATGTGCGACAAGAACTTGATTATTCGCTAATACCTGATTTTAATATTCGTGTTGAAGGAACATTTAAGTCATTCTGTCTCAAGGTAAAATTAAATCATCAGGAAATTCTAATGGTGTTGGTATATCATAGCCCGTCAGGCGAGACGGAAATATTTATGGATGAACTAGAAAAGCTTTTGTCAAAGTTGAAGTGTCATCAGTATCCGGTAATAATGCTTGGGGATTTTAATATGGATCTACTATCGTTAAAAAATAACAAAAATCTCTTATTTCTTCAAAACTGTATGTCATATGGTTACCTGCCTATAGTCCGAATACCCACAAGGGTAACTCCAACGTCCGCGACTCTGATTGATAATATATTTGTATCTCACCAAAATATTGTTAGAAAGTTCGTAGAAGTGCTATTATTTGAAACATCAGATCATTTTGCTACTTTCACTGATGCAGTGACGGGTAAAAGTAAAATGAAGTCAGAACCGAATTACAGGCTTAATCGGCGAGATGAATCAGAAAAAATATTGCAGATCTGGTACTAAGCTTAAATTGTATTCAGTGGGAAAATTTTTGTCAAGCCCACGTTGATTCAGATTCAGCGTATTCGGCATTTATTGATTTAATTACTAGTAGTTATAATTACCACTGCCCTGTGTTGAAGGAGCCAAAGCGTAAGCATTTGCCCAAAAAACCATGGATGACACGGGGACTTCTCGTTTCTGTTAACAACCGCAAAACTCTTTATAAACAATATTTAAATGATCCGTCTGAAGAGAATTTTCACCAGTTTAAAGAATATAGAAATAAGTTAAACCAGCTGAAAAGAAATGTATTTACAAAAGTTAAACCAGCAAAGGAAATATATTTACAAAAGAGTTTTAAAAATGCAAATGGGAACCCCAGGAAAACCTGGCAAATAATTAATTCGGTCATTGATCCAAATAAGTCAGAAAAAATACATCATATAAAAGAAGTTACCGTGAAATGTTAGATTCACTTTTTTTTTATATGGAAGTATACGGACACTTTTCAGGGAGGGGGTCTGGGGATTTTTATTCCTCGAAGTGAATATCCTATTGGGATGGATGTTTCTGGGGACCAACATTTTGATGAAATGCTTACACAGGGATAGTTTACCAGAATTCCTATACAGGAATCGTTTTATTTATCTTACTTGCTCGTCGGCTACCCAATTTTAAATATACAGATTTTTTGGTAAAAATGTACTCAATGACGGGAATCACCACCCGGATAAATTCTCCACCAGGAACCTATTTACGAGAGAAAGTTTCCAAGGGGGAAGGGGAATTTCGGAGAAATGTTTTTCACAAAGAGGATTCTCCCATGAACTTAACAAGGATTAAAAACCAAATACAAATAAGCATTTTTTCAAATGAAAGGAGGATAAGGACTATTTTTCATGGCGTAAACCTTTCTGGGAGGAATTCAAAGTGGGAACAGAATTTCTCAGAGGTAGTTTTTACGGTGTTGAAAATTTATTTGGAGTGATTTTCATTGGTGGATTATTAAATAGGGGGTGACTATTTCTTGGATTATATGAAAAAAAAATCAGAAAATAAAGAAAAAAGCAGTTTTTTTCCTATTGAAAGGTAAGTAGCAACATTAGAACTTAAGAAAAAATCTCCTATAGATAGATCCACTTGCCTTTCTTCACAATAGCAATTGTAAAATTGTTTACCAAAGCTTATTATGTTACCAAGAATCATAATCAAATAAACGTTTATACAGGAATCATTTATAATCTTTTTTATTGCTCCATGATTTTTTGTCACTCCTTTGGCCACAATTGTCTATTTTCCAAGTATTGGTAATTTCAATGCATATTGATCCAATTTTTATATTTTAATTGAAAACCATTTAAAAATTATATAAAAATAAAAATTATATATATATATATATATATATATATATATATATATATATATATATATATATATATACATACATATACAAATGTTAAATTATTTTCAATTAAAATTTTAAAAACAACAACTTCTGTATGTTAAATTAGAAGGGAAACAAGCAGTCTGGTATATAAAAAATAATTTAATTATTTTAAAAAGATTCACATTCACTTCTTGCAAAATTTTACAAAATATCGTCAAATATATTAAAAAAAAAACAATCAAAAACTATAAACATATATAGAGTATTAGTAAAACTACGTCACCATACCTCAGAACAAGTACAGGTCAAAGCTAATAAAAGCTACAGTTGGGCTGCTCGGGAAAGAAATTGTTGTAGAAATAGGATTGTTCATTTAAATTGATTTCAGAATTAGGCCACTGACACTGATGGCTTGCAATCACCACATTTTTTTCCATCCAAGTTGTATTGCTTTCCGTAAGGACAGAAATGCCTGTGGGTGGAGATGATGGATATAAGAAATTGTAAGGATTATGAGTAGATTGGTTTACTTGGTCACTTGATGTTCTTGTCAAAGGAAAACCTATACTTGAAGGACTAAAAGCATCAAATGCACAATTTTTCACTTGGTTCACTGACTCGGGGATTGTGTTTGTCATAGGGGCTGGTAAATTAGTTGGCACAGAAAAAGGGAATATAAAATTGTTGACATACTGTGTGCTTGGTTGATACGATGTACTTCCGTTAATAGTAACTTTTTCTGAGGGTTTTAAAGTCTGTTGATTCTTTTTTAATTTTGATCGTTGATTCTGGAACCAAATTGCTATCTTTCGCTCACTAACTTGGATAGAATGTGACAATTCCATTCTTCGATTTTTACTGATGTAAATATTCTTCTTGAACTCCGCTTCAAGCTCAAACAGTTGCTTTTCTGTATAATGGGTGCGAAACCTTTTGGAAGGGATTTCCTTCCCTACAAAAAATCAATAAAATAAATGTCATTTAAAAATAATTCTGTCAAAAAATTTGTAAAACTTATTCTCTAGTGAAATAAACAATATATATATATATAGTATGTGTTATCTATCTTATTTTTTAAAGAAACGGGATACTCTCTAAAAGTCATAATATCTTAATGAAAATCACACCATTAGATTCAGCGTATCAGAGGACCACACTATAGAGGTTTCAAGCTCCTATTTGCACAAATGTGGAATTTTGTATTTTTGCCGGAAAAAAGATCACAACTGCAAGTTTATTTGTTGTCTGTTTTTCGAGGGGAAATTGTATCGATCAAGTATTCCTGAAATTTCACATAAGGGCTTATTCAAACGAAAATTAAAAGTTCTAGTGCCATTTTAAATGTCGAAAAATTCGGCCGACAACTAGGACCCCTCCCGGGCTCTTTTATACCGAAGTCACCGGATCAGAACTTTGAGATAGCCATTTTGTTCAGCACAGTCGAAATATCTAATAGCTATGTTTTTGAGGTTAACTTAATCCTGTACAGTCTTCGGGGGGGGGGGGAAGGGCGGAAAAATATGATCTTAGCCCATTGACTTACTTGACTTAAGTCTCGTCCGGCCTTTGTGGCTGTTGTGGGGCTTCTTCTCTTCTGAACAAATGATGAATGTGGCGACGGTACTTCGATTTATCTGGCACTAGACGAAGTAGCTGGGGTAGGTCATTGGCCGGGAAGTTGTCGGTCTGTCTCTTACGAGGTTTGCCTCCGGGGCGCGTGCCTTGAACCCGTCCTTCGAATGTGATTTTTGGGAGCTGGCTGGCCGACGTTCGCTGGATATGGCCAAGCCAGTGGATTTGTTGGCTTTTCACCCGGTCCATGATGATGCGGGGATTTATCGATAATTTATCGATAAGCTTCGCTTCAATTTCTACACCGTCAATAGTCTTGGCAAATGATAGCGCTGCGTTGAGGAATATGCTAAAGAGGTGGGGTGACAAGAGACAACCTTAAAGAACGCCCGCCGACGTCAGAAACCCCTCTGTCAATCCCTCGGGCGTTTGGACTTGGCTGACGAAATGTGAATATATGGTTCTTATCAGGGACTATGTTTTCAGTGCAGAAGGATGTGCCATAATCCATCTCACCACATCAGGTAAAAAGCCTGCTTGAAATCAATGAAGAGTAGTAGCAGATCTTTCGCGAACTCGATATCGTATACTTCTCCATCATTCGCCGAGTGACGAAAATCTGGTCTATGGTAGAGCGGTCTTTTACTAATTTCCAAAGAGCTATTTATTCTAATTAAACAACATTTGTGATTCATGGGTCATTCTTAAAGAATTGGATCAAAATTCGAGCTTTAGAGTACAGAGCAAGGTATTGACGAGGGGGAGAACCCCTCATATTAGTTATTTGAGGGAGTTTTCCCCCTCGTCAATACCTCGCTCATTATGCTAAAGTTTGAGTTGTTTAAAATAAAATCCGATATAAGCAATATTTTGTTTAAGTTATTCAAGTTATATTTGTTTAAGCTAATTTAAGTTACGTGGGAGAATTTTTCTATGGAGAAATTTTTATTGGGGGAGGGAATTATCCATGAAAAATGAGCTGGATCTCCTGACATTATTCAAAAAGTGATTAGCAATTAAATAAAAACAAGTTTTACTGTTGAAACTAAGAAGCAACATTAAAAACGAACAGAAAACATTACGTATATGAGATGGGCTGCCTCTCCTTAGTAGCTCACTCTTAAGCTAAAATTTCTGTTTTAACTTATTGTATATTCTATTATTCAAATTAAATAGACTTTGTGACTCAGAAGTTCTTTCTTAAACAGCTTAAACAAAAATCAAACTTGGGTTAATATTAGTTTTAAAAAATATATAATTAATGTTCAAATTTAATTAAACTATTCAAGTACGGTAAGCCAAATTCCAAACCTGCATTAATATAAAAACGTTCAGAGATTGAATAAAGAAAACCATGTTGATTTTAAGTGAAAGTAAGGACCGACATTAAAACCTAAAACGTACAGAAATTATTCCGTATATGAAAGGGGCAGTACCCCCTTAATGCTGCGCTCTTTACGCTAAAGTTTGACTGTATGTCACGAAATTACTTTTCAAAATGATAAAAATATTAACATTAAGAGGGGGGCGTTGAGGAGGGGATATCCTATTTCATATACGATATAATTTTTGCTCGTGTTAAGTCTTAATAACACAGCTTACTTTCATTTAAAATGACTTTTTTTATATTTAATCCTAAGAATTAAAAATAAACTGTACGCTAAAGTTTGCCTGTATGTCACGAATTTACTCTTCAAAATAATAAAGACTTTAACGTTAAGAGCGTTGAGCGTTAAGACCAACGCTCCGCTCTTTATGCAAAAGTTTTTTACTGTTTTAAAAAGAAGTGTTGAGAGAAAAAGTCAAACTTTAGCGTAAAGAGCTGGGCGTTGGTGAGAAAGCAGCCCCTTTCATATACGAAGTAATTTCTGTTCGTTTTAAGTTTTAATGTCGCTCCTCACTTTCAGTTAAAAAAAACTTTTTTATTTATTTATTTAATTTCTGAACGCTTTTGAATTAATGCATGTTTTGATTTTGGCTCTCCACAGAGGAATAATTAAAACGAAACTTGCATATATATATCGTTTTTGGCTAAATGGCTGTCTCATAGTTTTGATCGAATGATTTTGAGAAACAAAGGAGCAGGGGAGGAAGCCTAATTGCCCTCCGTTTATGGTTACTTAAAAAGGCAACTAGAACTTTTAATTTGTTAAGAATGTTTTTATTAGTAAAAGTTATACATAACTTATAAATTAGCTTACGTAACGAACTTTTGCATTCTTATATTTTTATTACATATATGAGGGAGTTCACCCCCTCGTCAGTACCTCGCTCTTTACACTAAAGCTTAAATTTTGTCCCAATTCATTAAGAATGACCTCTGAATCACAAAAGCCGTAGAATAAATAGTTGAAATTACTAAAAAAAACTTTAGCGTAAAGAGCGAGGTATTAGGAGGAGGTTAGCCCCTCATATGCGTAATAATTTATGTTCGTTTTAAGTTTTAATGCTGCTCCTTAATTCCAGTTTAAAAAACTTTCATATTTATTTTTTCATTGTTTTTTTTAAATAGTGCTAGAAAATCCTGCACTCCCTTCGCAAAAGTTTTCTTCCCCCATGACATATTTCTCGATGGAAAGTTCCCCCAACATATACCCCACTTCTCAGCCCTCCCCCCTAACCGAAAAATCCCCCTGAAAACGTCTGTACACTTCCCAATAACCATTGCTATATGTGAGCAATCGTCAAAGTTTGTAACTTGTAACCCCTCCCAGAGGGACTGTGGGGGAGTAAGTCGTCCCCAAAGACATAGTTATAAGGTTTTTTGACTACGTTGAATAAAATGGCTATCTCAGGATTTTGATTCGTAGACTTTGGGAAAATAATTAGCGTGGGAGGGGGCCTAGGTGCCCTCCAATTTTTTGGTCCCTTAAAAAGGGCACTAGAAATTTTCATTTCCGTTAGAATGAACCTTTTCACAACGTTCTAGGACCGCTTGGTCGATATAATCACCCCTGGAAAAAAAACAAAAACAAACAAACAAATAAACACGCATATGTGATCTGGCTTGTGGCAAAAAACACAAAATTCCACATTTTTGTAGATAGAAGCCTCTACAATGGAGTTTTCTGATACGTTGAATCTGATGGTGTGCTTTTTGTTAGGATTCTATGACTTTTAGGGGGTGTTTTCCCCCACTTTCTAAAATAAGGTAAATTTTCTCAGGCTCGTAGCTTTTGATGGGTAGGACTAAACCTGATGAAACTTATATATCTAAAATCAGCATTAAAATGCAATTCTTTTGATGTAGCTATTGGTATGAAACTTCCATTGTTTAGAGTTTTGGTTACTATTGAGCCGGGTCACCCCTTACTACAGCTCGTTACAACGAACTGCTTGATATCATAACATAAAAAGACAGGTTAAGGCCATCAGCGGCGCAAAGAAACTGCTCCAAGGTTTAGGAGGGGCAAGTTTTAACAGGGATTTTTTATTCCACATATATTTTAATTGTAAAATGCTTTATTTTTTAATGCCATCATCTAAGATTGATCCCTCTATTAGTTGGTTAAAGGTAAAGTTTTAAATTTTTTCCAAGTTAACTCAGAGTTGAAGAAACGCAAAAGGTAGTAAAATGTGAATAAGAAACTTTTCAAAGCACGATATAATCTTAGTAAAAAAAAAGTAAGGGGTTGAAAGCGGGTACACCACCCGCTTTCACAGGTACAGCGGCTTGACCATGCAGTTTACTGCATTTAAACAGTGCAAGGAGTTCGAGAGTTTTTGCTATTTCCCAGTCAATTAAACTGACAAACTGGCAACAACTAATAAAAGTCCCGATGCAAGTCTAATTTGATAAAACAGAGAAATAAATTATTTTTTATTGTACGAGTCCGACTCGTAAAAAGTTTTTTCCAACTCACTGAACAATAATCAAGGATACGTAAGAATATATATATATATATATATATATATATATATATATATATATATATATATATATTCTTCCTTTTCTCCTTCTGTCTTTTTTTTTTTTTTTTTTTTTTTTTTTTTTTTTTTTTTTTTTTTTTTTTTTTTTTTGTGCTGTAGCATTGGTGATTTCTCTTTTCATGATATATATATATATATATATATATATATATATATATATATATATATATATATATATATATATATATATATATATATATATATATATATATATATATCAAACAATCAAATAATTGCTTCGGTCAAAGGCGAAGTATATTGCTTAAAAAGCACATTTGCATAAGTGTTATCCATCTTGTATCAAAAGTTAAAATACGAATAGTATATTTATTCAAAAACTATTTATATTTGAAACATATCCGTCAACTCCGCCTTTAATTAGGTGTTTCCGGCTTGGATTGATTTTGATATTAATTTATGGTATTTTAGTTCATATATGCCCAAAGGGGATTATGTGTTAGCATAGACGGAAAATATGTCAGGTCAAGGATACCAATTGAAGGCCCATAGAGCTTTTTCTTAATGCCTATATATCTGAAGATACTGGCATCAAATTAGATTATTGTACCCAAGTAAAACGTGATGTCAAAATAAAGTTGAAATTTAATTTTTTGGGTTTAACTATATGGGATGGACTATATTGAAGCCTACAAAAATTATCCAAACTTTGAATTTCAAAATTTAAAAAAGAGCTTTTACTTAATCCCTCCAATTAAGATTAAGCCTTCTCATACACGGGTGAAAATAACGGGTTACATTTTGCCCCGAATATTTGAGAATTATTGTTCAAACGCAAAAATGTAGTTAAATGAGAATAAGAAACTTGTTTAAAGAACTATAAAACTTTAGCGGGAAAAGTCAGGGTTTGAAAAATCAATAGTTCCCCTCTCCTTATGCATCAAATAGTTCTTACATCAACAAGTCCCAAAAATTTCTTATATTTTCTTATTCAGAACGTTTGCTCTTGCCAAGTTTTTGCCATGCTTTTCAAAGCTTATTTGCTCTCTAAAATTCTTTGGTCCAAGACTATTTTCTTGTTTGAAAACTTTCAAAAGAGGATAAGAAAGCATCCTTAACCTAAATGGTGAATTTAACTTTCCAAATGATAAAAAAGAAACACTTAAAAAATAAAATAAGACTTAGTGCGTTTATATAATAATAGCGTAAACCCAACGTGAACAGAAATTACAGCATATAATTGGGCAAAACTCAAGACGAGCAGAAATTGACATGAGTAGGGCTCAAAGAACCCTCTGCTTTCTAAAGGCTAGAACATAATTTACATTTTTACTGATTTCTTTTATGTTTTCACTATTATAAATTCAATAGATCAAAAATGAAATAGGGTTTTAAGGAATAAATATCAGCATGTGTATGTTAAACTAGCAGTGCATATTCTTTTAAATTTTTTTCAGTTAATTAAAAATTATGTTAAGTTTAATGGTAAGACGTTCCAAAACTTTTGCAGATGTACGTAGGTACATGTAGTAGGTGGAAGATATTATTAGCAGAGGTAGTAGTGATAGTATTGACAGGCATCGCTTGTCTTCTAACCGAAAACCTATGTAAACACGGGTCGAAATTTATAACTTGCAGCCCCTCCCCTAGGGACTGTGGGGGAGTAAGTCATCCCCAAAGAAATAGAAATTATATGTTTTGACTATGCTGAACAAAATGACTATCTCAAAATTTTGATCCACTAACTTCGAGAAAAATGAGCGTGGGTGGGGGCCTAGGTGCCCTCCAATTTATTTGGTCACTTAAAAAGAGCACTAGAACTTTTCAGTTTCGTTACAATGGTCCATCTTGTGACACTCCAAGACCCTCTGCCAAAAAACGTGAAGTTCCACATTTTTGTAAATAGGAGCTTAAAACTATTATATTAGGGTTTTCTGATACACTAAATGCGATAGTGTGATTTTCGATAAGATTCTATGACTTTTAGGGGGTGTTTCCCCCTATTTTCCAAAATAGGGCAATTTTCTCAGGCTCGTTACTTTTGATGAGTAAGACTAAATTTGATGAAATGTATGTGCTTAAAATCAGCATAAAAATCCGATTCTTTTGATGTATTTATTATTACCAGAATTCCGCGTTTTAGAGTTTCGTATACTATTGAGCCGGGTCGCTCCTTACTACAGTTCGTTCCTAGTTCCAACGAACTGTTTGAAAATGACAAGGGAGAATCTTCCTTGGGGAGGGAAATTTCTGGAGGATGAATATTACAGGGAAAATTTTGCGCTGGCAGGATTTGACAGAATTTCTGTACGAAATTATTTCTGATTGTCTTATATTCTCGTTGCCAAATTTTTCATGTGGAGATGTTCCAGGAGAATTATCAAGGGGCTTTTTTCCGCGTGTTTGCTTTTCTGAAAAACAATTTCTATGGAAGGGAGCTTTTATAGAGTGATTGAGAGGCCGATTAGAGATTAAAGTCTTATTCAAATGAAAGAACGTTAAGGAGAATTGTTCAGGCTGAATCGTCCGCCATCCATTTTACAGGGAGGGGAATTCTTAACGAGCATAGAACTCTCGGAGAAAATTTGATGGGGGGAGAGGATACACTTTACGTTGTATGAAATTTCCAGGGAGGAGTTTTCCATGAGGGAAAGGGATATATTTCATTTAGGGTGAAACAGGTTTACCGGTATTATTTGAAAAACGAACTGGAATTATTCCATATATGAAGGGTCCCCTCTCCTTACGTTTTACGCTCAAGTTCGACTGTATACTAAAACCGAATCATGGGGGCTGTTTAATTTGAATAGGAAGTTTTTTTTTATTGCTGATAGCCTTAGCTGAAAGAGAAGGGTATTGAGGGGGAGGCAACCCTTCTTATATGGAATAAATCTGCAAAAAATTGATATACAAATTTGTTTTTATTTTTTATGTAAAGGTGAGCCAAATTCGAACCTGTATTAGTTGAAAAACGCTCCGAAATTAAGTAAAAGACAAGTTTGATTTAACTGAAAGTAAGGAGTGACATTAAAACTTAAAACGACCAGAAATTATTCCGTATATGAAAGGGGTGGTCCCATCCTCAACGCCTCACTCTTTACGCTAAAGTTTTACTCTTTGTCATAACTCTACTTTTTAAAACCATAAATAAGGGGTATGAGACAGCCCCTTTCAACCACAAATTATTCCGTATATGAAAGGGGCTCTCCCATCCTCAACGCCTCACTCTTTACGCTAAAGTTTTGCTCTTCGTTGCAGCTCTACCTTAAGAAAATAAAAGCATTATCGTAAAAGTTGAGGATGGAACAGACCCTTTAAAATACCGCTTATAAATTCAGCTTTCACTTAGTGTAAGGCATCAATGGCGAATAAATAGGTAATTTTACAAACGTTTTTCCAATATTTTTAGAATCACCGTCGTGCGCTGGCAAAGTTTTATTTCATGATTATCATTTTCTAATTATTAGATTTTTATTACATTCCAAATAGCATAGATTTTACTACATTAAAAAAATGTATTTCGGAGACTCTTAAATTTTTGTTACGCTTGGTCAAATTGAATCGAAAAATTGCTGTCAAAAAAGATATTGCCACTGATATTTTACAATCGTATCTTAGTTTAGAGATCAGTAAGTCATATATGTATTGTTAGCTCTTTTATCCTTTTTTTTACTATTTTTTTTTTTCAGAATATTTTCCGGTGACAATTCTTATCGTCCTTTCACGTTTGTTCATTGAGAAATTTATACAAGATGTTGTCCATAACAAGCTGAGTTTGAAAACCTTGCCGAGATGAGAATGACATACATACCTAATCTAGGGTGTTTGACCCCCCCCCCCATTGTATCAAAAATGAGTGTAAATAAATTTTTTATAAGTTTTTTCTTAGCTATACCACCACCACGTGCAAAAATACTTTTGTACATCCCCTCTCCCCCTTGAAAAAAATCTTGTGTACAGCCCTGTCGGGCTCACACTAACCTTAAGACTTTTATGCCCAAATATGTTCCTTTATTTAAAGTTTGTCTTGAGTCATTGATTCATCCAACCCTCTATATACATTTTATGCTATTATATACAAATCTATCTTTCTCGAAAAGGCTATATTAAAATTAAGACCATCATAATAAAAGCCTATAACAATTCGAACTTGAAACAACCAGACAGAATAATGAAACCCCAAACGAAGAGAAAACAAATAAGCAATCACAGCAAACAATCAGACAAGTGTCACCATATAAATGAATATATAAATAAGAAACGACTAAAATCTAAATTGAATATACAAATGAATCTTAACATAAACAGGAAATGTGTTACTATAAAAAATAAATTAAACCTAATAAATCTTAAAACGAAAAAACTTACTTTGATATAGAAAAAAAGCTTAAAACGAACAAAATTCGCAACAAAAAGAATTTGGTAACTGTGCCCTTCCCTAAAAGTAGAACCATACAGCCTATTGCATTATTGGCACTAAACTGAAAACGAACTATATTACAAATGTTCTCTTTCGTACTGAATACAATATTGAAAATAAAACACAAATTGCAGTGAATTTTTTTTTTCAACTAATGAGACTTAGTAATTGATTTCATTGTAGATCAAATTCTAGGTTCTGCTCGTTTTTGACTGCCAAAGTTTCAAGTGTTTTACAAGTTCCGAATTTCAAAATCATTTTTTTTTTTTAATCAAAGTATAAACAATAGTTGATAAAAGTAACAAAGTATCATAGGCAGCGCAATAGTGCTGCCTATGTAAAGAGCGAAGTGGGTAAACTACATTATTTACTTATGTGTTTTTTTATTTTAGACCAGGACGTTGTCGTAAAAATTTTAAAAGGGGTTAACTCGATCAGAAATTACAAATTCTAGGGATCTATTTAACAGTCAAATGTGATTGGATTGCAAGTAGCCTGTACCAGTCATTTCCCCAAACACATCCGATCAAAAGTTGTATATGGGCAATTTGTTCAGCGTAATTGAAAGGCCTAGAAATTATGTCTTTGAGGGTGACAACCCCTCTACCCCAAGAACCCTCACAAAGTGAACCTTTCATAAATTGTTGATGGGAGTTTTAAACTGAATCAAAAAGTGTTAAGATTATATGAGTTGTATAAAGGGTGTATATCAGTAGATTAATATGGATTGTTGGCGTATATCAGTAGATTAATATGGATTGTATAAAGGGCGTAAATCGGTAATAATTGCAGGAGAGGTGTTAGAATATATGTAAAAGGCAGTTTCAAGGTAAGCACTTTGATTCCTTCTTCCCATTGCTGTGTTTGGGTTGAGAACGTCTGGGTTAGACTGCAGTGTGGTAATTCTACAATGGTTTTCGGAGTGGTTTATCGTAGTCCTAATACTCCCTCTTGCCTTGAATCAGAACAGTATCTTGCTAATATCATTTCTGATATTATCAAAGACTCTTGCAACCAACATGTGGTGATTCTTGGAGACTTCAATTTTCCCGATTATGATTGGGTTGATGGTTCTGGTTTTTCATCCAAAGAACAGGAATCTCCATTTCTTACTTGTCTGTCTGAACATTCGCTGTTCCAAACTGTTGACCAACTTACACGGTATAGAGATGGTCAACACCCAACATACTGGACCTAGTTATTCTTAATAATCCAGATTTGTGGACTAAAAATGAATTTCTTGCCCCTATTGGTAACAGTGATCATGCTGCTATCCTCACAGAATTGCGCTTGTCTACTACTCAACCACTTCCTAAACAACACAAAGTTATTGATTACGGGCGTATCTCTGAGAGACTTGCTGACTTTGATTGGGATACCATATTCACTTCAGATATCGAAGAATCTTGGCAGAAATTCAAAGCTGTATTGCTAGTTTTTGAAAAAGCTCACACTAGAACATTTTGGAGGAGACTGGCAAAAACACTACCCTTCATGACTTGTTTAACTAGCAAACTACTGAACAGGAAGAATCAAACCTGGAAACACTTCAAAAAAAAGAAAACAGATGCAAACTATCAGAAGTATCAAAAGGCACGGAATGAGGTCACCAATTCCATCAAACAACTGAAGAAGAGACATGAAGAAAGGTTAGCTGAAAATATAAAAAATAATCCCAAGCTGTTTTGGCAGTATGCTTCTGTTAAATGTCGAAATAGGCACTCTGTCCCTGATTTGACTCATCATGGTCAGACAGTTTCAGACCCAGCTATTAAAGCCAAGATCCTAAATAACCAATTTGCATCGGCTTTTACGTCAGAAACTGCTGGCAATCTCCCGGCTCCCCCCTCATATATTGTTACTCAACCAATGCCACCTCTTGAGCTGACTGAGGAGTCTGTTATGAAACAGCTAGCTTCGTTGGATGTAAATAAATCTGTAGGGCCAGATGGCCTCCACCCGCGTCTCTTGCATGAGTGGAGAACAGAATTAGTATACCCACTCTCAAAACATTAGACTATCTCTTGATAGCTCAAAGCTTCCTGCTGAGTGGAAAGTGGCATATATTACCCCCATTCACAAAAAGGGAAGGAAAGATTCTGTGGAAAATTACCGGCCTATTAGTATTACCTCTGTTGTTGTTAAGCTTCTTGAACGTATTGTCAACAAAGCAGTTATTGAGCATCTTGATCGGAATCATCTTCTTAACAGCTCTCAACATGGTTTCCGATGCAACAGATCAGTTGAAACTAATCTGCTTGAGTCATAAGACTATATTACAAAACTACTGGAGTTGGGAGTCCATGTTGACATGATCCTCCTTGATTTTTCAAAAGTATTTGACAAAGTTTGTCATGGGAGACTTGAGCTTAAGCTACAATCTATTGGTTTGGAGGAAAAAATTCTTAAATGGATTCTGGATTTCTTGAGGAATCGTGTTCAGCATGTAAGACTGTTTGATGAAGATGGCAATCCTATTCTATCCTCCTCTCAGAATGTTATCAGTGGGGTTCCACAGGGTAGTGTTCTTGTCCACACCATGTTCAATATTTTCATAAATGATGCTCTTCTAGCACTTAAAAGCAGGATGACGTTATATGCTGATGATTCCAAAGTAATTGGTCCAGCTAGCACTCTTGAAGATACTTCCCAACTTCAAAATGACCTTGATCTCCTTAGCGTGTGGGCGAAATCTTGGCTACTCACTTTCAATGTATCACAATGTCATGTTTTACACTTTGGGCACAGGAATATCAATACAACATACTCTCTTTACGGTCAGCTCCTTTCTCCAGTATTGGAGGAACGTGACCTAGGATCAATTGTTGACAATGATCTTAAATTTAGCAGTCACGCAAAGAAGGCAGCAGCATCAGCTAACTCATCACTAGGGCTCAAAAAAAGAACCATTTCCTCCCGTTCTCCTAAAATTCTGAGCCTTTTGTATAAAGGACTTGTTCGGCCGAGGCTTGAGACAGGCATGGTCCTTGCATCCCCCTTTTTCAAAAAGGATGCTAAAATTCTTGAAGATGTCCAGAAAAGAGCTACTAAGATGGTGAGTGGACTGCATTAGCTCCCTTACCCTACAAGGCTCTGCAAGCTGAAACTCCGAACTCTGGTTTATAGAAGAAGACGGGGTGATGCCATTATGGTTCATAAACTTATTAATACAAAGGCAGTTCCTGGTCTTCTTCCTCTGGCGTCTCAGGATTCTCGTACAAGGGGACATAACTTGAAGTTATCCAAGCATTTCTCTTCAAAGCGGCAACGCGCTCATTTTCTTACCAACCGTGTTGCCAACCTCTGGAACAAATTACTGCCAGATACCATTGCTGCCCAAACCACAGACAGCTTTAAGAACCATCTTGACAACGAATGGTCAAAAAAAGATTGGAAGTATAACTGGGAAGCACTCAAATCGGAATCAGCAACATCAAACCACTAGTCAAGTGTATTTATTCAACTATCTGTCATGTGTTATTAACTCTGGAGCTTCTACAAGGAAAAATCCTTATATTGCTCCAAGCTGCAATTTAAGGTATAAAGGGTGTACATCAGTAGATTAATATGGATTGTTGGCGTATATCAGTAGATTAATATGGATTGTATAAAGGGTGTAAATCGGTAATAACTTGTAAAAAGGCTGATAACCCCAATGCCTTCTCAAGACTAGAGAGTGCAATATAAAGTTCAGTATTTGGTACTATACAAAAAACGAAATATATTTTAGATGTTTTCGCTCATTTTACTTAAAAAAAAAAAATTAATACTTTATGGAATAAAAATCAGTATATGTAAATTAAACTGACAATCCACGGTCAATTGTTATCTGTTTGTTCATTTTTTTTTAGTAAAGTACAAATTATTTTCTTGTCTTGAAAAAGAATGGGGGTCATCAACTTTACTTTGCTCAATAACTCAGCTAATCTTGCTTACTTTGAGTTTGACTAGGCATTTTATTGTAAATTCTGTTTTTTTATGGGTTCCATTGATTTATTGACAGTGATTTGTGGTAGTTTTATCTTCGAAAGATTATTTACCTTTATTTCTGCTAATTTTAGCTTAATTTAGATGTTTGATAAACTCTTTTTGTGGAATTTCCTCTATTAATCAAAGAAAAGAAAGAATCAAATTAACAACAGACATTTTACATAAGCTACAGCCCTTGTCCAATAAATCAAAGTTACCCTGTAAATCAGTAAAACTAAGGATCAAAGCAAACGAAGTATCAAAGCAGCAATAAGGAACATGCGCAAATCAAATCCCTTTCTCCACGGGCTGGGAAGGCGATTAAGTCCATAAAGCGTACTTACTAGGTTTTTGGACTATTTTGAACAAAAATTATATTTTGGGAAAATAGGTCACAAAAAGATGGCTTATTAGCCCTCCAATCACTTCTGACTCTTAAAAAGGAGTTGAACTTTCATTACTTAATCGAATAAGGTATCTCCAAAGGTTACACGTTCAGAACTGGACTGGATCCACTCTCTTTCGGGGAGTTAGGGGGGCTCCAGCGCTTTGGCAAGAACGGCACTTCTGGACGTGCTTTTTCTTAATGTCTATATATCTGAAGATACTGAAATCAAGTTCGATTATTGTAACCAAGTTAAATGTGATGGCAAAAGAAGGTGGAAATTGAATTTTTCGGGTTGAATTTTTTGTGACACACTACATTGAAGCCTACAAAATTATTAAAACTTGGAATTTCAAAATTTTAATGAGTCACTTAAAGCATTTTCTTAATTATTCAAATTAGGATTGGATTGGGCACGGGTGAAAGTGACGGATTAAACTTTGCCCCGAATATTTGAGAATAATTGTTCAAGTTTAAATTGAAGTTAAATGAGAATAAAAAGCGTTTTATAGAACTATAAAACTTTAGTGGGAAAAAAAGGGTTTGAGAAATTTGTAGCCCCCCTCTCTTTTTGTATCAAATAGTTCCTACTTGTTATAAGTTGCAATTCTGCTCTAGACGTTTTTTTGGCATACAATTTTTTTCAATTAAATTAATTTTTTTTTTAAGAAACTCAATTTTTCTTAATTAAAATTCAACTTGCCTATGCAGTCTACTGTATGGAAAAAGTTTAAGCTTTTTGTCAAGATATTTCTAGTTTGTGCTGTATCCCGGTAGTTTGAAGTGGGAGGCAAAAAACTGGCAATAACTTCTGATAACCCAGAAGATTAAAACTTTCAATTTGTATGTCAAAAGGTTGCACAGTGGCTTCTGGGTTAATCTGGTAATATAAAACCCAGGAATCAAACCGGGCTACAGCAACAACTTGCAGCGCAGACAAAAAGACCTTAGTGTTCAAGAAGTGTTGTTAATTTAATTTCTTTTTTTTCTATTGTCGCAAATAAACCTTTTATTATATTTTCTAGTCCGGAAAATGAGAAGATATGCTGCCACATGTGTTTATAAGGAGCCAGAGCGGCAAGTTTATATGTATGTGAACCAAGCATGAAAAATAAAAACAAATTTGTATATCAATTTTTTGCAGATTTATTCCATATAAGAAGGGTTGCCTCCCCCTCAATACCCTTCTCTTTCAACTAAGGCTATCAGCAATAACAAAAAACAAAAAACTTCCTATTCAAATTAAACAGCCCCCATGATTCAGTTTTAGTATACAGTCGAACTTGAGCGTAAAACATATGAAGGGGACCCTTCATATGTGGAATAATTCCAGTTCGTTTTTCAAATAATACCAGTAGACCTGTTTCACCCTAAATGAAATATGTCCCTTTGTAGGGATTTGTAGGATTTGATAATTTTTGTAGGCTTCAATATAGTCTATCCCATATAGTTAAACTCAAAAAATTAAATTTCAACTTTATTTTGACATCACGTTTTACTTGGGTATAATAATCTAATTTAATGCCACTATCTTCAGATATATAGGCATTAAGAAAAAGCTCTATGGGCCTTCAATTGGTATCCTTGACCTGACATATTTTCCGTCTATGCTAATACATAATCCCCTGTGGGCATATATGAACTAAAATACCATAAATTAATATCAAAATCAATTCAAGCCGGAAACACATAGTTAAAGGCGGAGTTGACGGATATGTTTCAAATATAAATAGTTTTGAATAAATATACTATTCGTAGTTTAACTTTTGATACGAGATGGATAACACTTATGCAAATGTGCCTTTTAAGCAATATACTTCTCCTTTGACCGAGGATACCCTTAAAGATATTATACAAACTACAATATTCGATGACCGAACGGAAAAAAACGGTTAGTCATTTTGATTGATTTATTTGATTGTTTGATATATAAATATATATACATATATATATATATATTCTTACGTATCCTTGATTTTTGTTCAGTGGGTTGGAAAAAAACTTTTTACGAGTCGGACTCGTACAATACAAAATCGTTTATTTCTCTATTTTATCAAATTAGAGTTGTATTGGGACTTTTATTAGTTGTTGCCAGTTTGTCAGTTTAATTGACTGGGAAATAGCAAAAACTGTCGAACTCCTTGCACTGTTTAAATGCAGTAAACTGCATGGTCAAGCGTAATAAAAATGAAATAAGAAAATAGTTGTTTTTTCTAAGAAAAAAAAAACGAAGTAACCTTAAAAATTATGAACTATATGGTGTACCCGCTTTCAACCCCTTACTTTTTTTTACTAAGATTATATCGTGCTTTGAAAAGTTTCTTATTCACATTTTACTACCTTTTGCGTTTCTTCAACTCTGGGTTAACTTGGAAAAAATTTAAAACTTTACCTTTAACCGACTAATAGAGGGATCAATCTTAGATAAGGGCATTAAAAAATAAAGCATAATAAAATTAAAATATATATGGAATAAAAGCCCCCTGTTAAAACTTGCCCCTCCTAAACCTTGGAGAAGTTTCTTTGTGCCGCTGATGGCCTTAACCTCTCTTTTTATGTTATGATATCAAGCAGTTCGTTGTAACGAGCTGTAGTAAGGGCCGACCCGGCTCAATAGTAACCAAAACTCTAAACAATGGAAGTTTCATACCAATAGCTACATCAAAAGAATCGCATTTTAATGCTGATTTTAAATATATAAGTTTCATCAGGTTTAGTCTTACCCATCAAAAGCTACGAGCCTGAGAAAATTTACTTTATTTTAGAAAGTGGGGAAAAACACCCCCTAAAAGTAATAGAATCCTAACAAAAAGCACACCATCAGATTCAACGTATCAGAAAACTCCATTGTAGAAGCTTTTATCTACAAAAATGTAGAATTTTGTGTTTTTTGCCACAAGCCATATCAAAGATGCGTGTTTATTTGTTTGTTTGTTTTTGTTTTGTTTTTTTCCAGGGGTGATCATATTGACTAAGTGGTCCTAGAATGTTGTGAAAAGGTTCATTCTAATGGAAATGAAAATTTCTAGTGCCCTTTTTAAGGGACCGAAGAAATTGGAGGGCACCTAGGACCCCTCCCACGCTAATTATTTTCCCAAAGTAAACGAATCGAAATCCTGAGATAGCCATTTTATTCAACGTAGTCAAAAAACCTTTTAACTATGTCTTTGGGGACGACTTACTCCCCCACAGTCCCTTTGGGAGGGGCTACAAGTTACAAACTTTGACCAGTGCTCACATGTAGTAATGGTTATTGGGAAGTGTACAGACGTTTTCAGGAGGATTTCAAATTACTAAAAATACTTTAGCGTAAAGATCGAGGTATTTAGGAGGAGAAGAACTCCTCATATGCGTCATAATCTCTGTTCGTTCTAACTTCTAATGCTGCTCCTTACTTTCAGTTAAGAAAACTTTTTCATATTTATTTTTTCATTGTTTTTATTTATAAAAGGCTAGGACATTCTGCAACCCCTTCATTGAATTTCTCTTCCCCATGATATATTCCTCCAAGGAAAGATCCCCCACATAGCCCCCTCCCCTTAAACGCCCCAACCAAAGAATACCCCCGAAAACGTATGTAAACACTGGTCAAAATTTATAACTTGCAGCCCCTCCCCTGGGGACTGTGGGGGAGTAAGTCATCCCCAAAGACATAGAAATTATATTTTTTGACTATGCTGAACAAAATGACTATCTCAAAATTTTTATCCGCTAACTTCGAGAAAAATGAGCGCGGGTGGGGGCCTAGGTGCCCTCCAATTTATTTGGTCACTTAAAAAGGGCACTAGAACTTTTCAGTTCCGTTAGAATGATCCCTCTTGTGACACTCCAAGACCCTCTGCCAAAAAACGTGAAGTTCCACATTTTTGTAAATAGGAGCTTAAAACTATTATATTAGGGTTTTCTGATACACTAAATGCGATAGTGTGATTTTACTTAAGATTCTATGACTTTTAGGGGATATTCCCCCCTATTTTCCAAAATAGGGCAATTTTCTCAGGCCCGTTACTTTTGGTGAGTAAAACTAAATTTGATGAAATGTATGTGCTTAAAATAAGCATAAAAATTCGATTCTTTTGTATGTATTTATTATTACGAGAATTCCGCGTTTTAGAGTTTCGTATACTATTGAGCCGGGTCGCTCCTTACTACATTTCGTTCCTACGAACTGTTTGAAAATGACAAGGGAGAATCTTCCTTGGGGAGGGAAATTTCTGGAGGATGAATATTACAGGGAAAATTTTGCACTGGCAGGATTTGACAGAATTTCTATACGAAATTCTTTTTGATTGTCTTATATTCTCGTTGCCAAATGTTTCATGTGGAGATGTTCCAAGATAACTATCAAGGGGCTTTTTTCCGTGTGTTTACTTTTCTGAAAAATAATTTCTATGGAAGGCAGCTTTTATAGTGATTGAGAGGCCGATTAGAGATTAAAGTCTTATTCAAATGAAAGGACGTTAAGGATAATTGTTCAGGTTGAATGGTCCGCCATCGTTTTTACAGGGAGGGGGATCCTTAGCGAGCATAGAACTCTCGGAGAAAATTTGATGGGGGGAGAGGATACACTTTACGTTGTATGAAATTTCCAGGGAGGGGATTTCCATGAGGGAAAGGGATATATTTCATTTAGGGTGAAACAGGTCTACCGGTATTATTTGAAAAACGAACTGGAATTATTCCACATATGAAGGGCCCCCTCTCCTTACGTTTTACGCTCAAGTTCGACTGTATACTAAAACCGAATCATGGGGGCTGTTTAATTTAATAAAAACCCTTCTTAAATGGAATAAATCTGCAAAAAATTGATATACAAATTTGTTTTTATTTTTTATGTAAATGTGAGCCAAATTCGAACCTGTATTAGTTGAAAAACGCTCCGAAATTAAGTAAAAGAAAAGTTTGATTTAACTGAAAGTAAGGAGTGACATTAAACTTAAAACGAACAGAAATTATTCCGTATATGAAAGTTATGGTCCCATCCTCAATGCCTCACTCTTTACGCTAAAGTTTTACTCTTTGTCATAACTCTACTTTTTAAAACCATAAATAAGGGGTATGAGACAGCCCCTTTCAACCACAAATTATTCCGTATATGAAAGGGCCTCTCCCATCCTCAACGCCTCACTCTTTACGCTGAAGTTTTGCTCTTCTTCGCAGCTCTACCTTAAGAAAATAAAAGCTTTATCGTAAAAGTTGAGGATGGAACAGACCCTTTAAAATACCGCTTATAAATTCAGCTTTCACTTAGTGTAAGGCATCAATGACAAATAAATAGGTAATTTTACAAACGTTTTTCCAATATTTTTAGAATCACCGTCGTGCGCTGGCAAAGTTTTATTTCATGATTATCATTTTCTAATTATTAGATTTTTATTATATTCCAAATAGCATAGATTTTACTCCATTAAAAAAATGTATTTCGGAGACTTAAATTCTTGTTATGCTTGGTCAAATTGAATCGAAAATTTGCTGTCAAAAAAGATATTGCCACTGATATTTTACAATCGTATCTTAGTTTAGAGATCAGTAAGTCATATATGTATTGTTAGCTCTTTTATCCTTTTTTTTGCTATTTTTATTTTTTTTTTTCAGAATATTTTCAGGTGAGAATTCTTATCGTCCTTTCACGTTTGTTCATTGAGAAATTTATACAAGATGTTGTCCATAACAAGCTGAGTTTGAAAACCTAGCCGAGATAAGAATGACATACATACCTAATCCAGGGTGTTTGACCCCCCCCCCATTATATCAAAAATGAGTGTAAATAAATTTTTGATAAGTTTTTTCTTAGTTATACCACCACCACGTGCAAAAATACTTTTGTACCTCCCCTCTCCCCCTTGAAAAAAATCTTGTGTACAGCCCTGTCGGGCTCACACTAACTTTAAGACTTTTATGCCCAAATATGTTCCTTTATTTAAAGTTTGTCTTGAGTCATTGATTCATCCAACCCTCTCTATACATTTTATGCTATTATATACAAATCTATCTTTCTCGAAAAGGCTATATTAAAATTAAGACCATCATAATAAAAGCCTATAACAATTCGAACTTGAAACAACCAGACAGAATAATGAAACCCCAAACGAAGAGAAAACAAATAAGCAATCATAGCAAACAATCAGACAAGTGTCACCATATAAATGAATATATAAATAAGAAATGACTAAAATCTAAATTGAATATGCAAATGAATCTTAACATAAACAGGAAATGTGTTACTATAAAAAATAAATTAAACCTAATAAATCTTAAAACGAAAAAACTTACTTTGATATAGAAAAAAAGCTTAAAACGAACAAAATTCGCAACAAAAAGAATTTGGTAACTGTGCCCTTCCCTAAGAGTAGAACCATAAAGCCTATTGCATTATTGGCACTAAACTGAAAACGAACTATATTACAAATGTTCTCTTTCGTACTGAATACAATATTGAAAATAAAACACAAATTGCAGTGAAATTTTTTTTTTCAACTAATGAGACTTAGTAATTGATTTCATTGTAGATCAAATTCTAGGTTCTGCTCGTTTTTGACTGCCAAAGTTTCAAGTGTTTTACAAGTTCCGAATTTCAAAATCATTTTTTTTTTAAATCAAAGTATAAACAATAGTTGATAAAAGTAACAAAGTATCATAGGCAGCGCAATAGTGCTGCCTATGTAAAGAGCGAAGTGGGTAAACTACATTATTTACTTATGTGTTTTCTTATTTTAGACCAGGACGTTGTCGTAAAAATTTTAAAAGGGGTTAACTCGATCAGAAATTACAAATTCTAGGGATCTATCTAAAAGTCAAATGTGATTGGATTGCAAGTAGCCTGTACCAGTCATTTCCCCAAACACATCTGATCAAAAGTTGTATATGGGCAATTTGTTCAGCGTAATTGAAAGGCCTAGAAATTATGTCTTTGAGGGTGACAACCCCTCTACCCCAAGAACCCTCACAAAGTGAACCTTTCATAAAGTGTTGATGGGAGTTTTAAACTGAATCAAAAAGTGTTAAGATTATATGAGTTGTATAAAGGGTGTATATCAGTAGATTAATATGGATTGTTGGCGTATATCAGTAGATTAATATGGATTGTATAAAGGGCGTAAATCGGTAATAATTGCAGGAGAGGTGTTAGAATATATGTAAAAAGCAGTTTCAAGGTAAGCACTTTGATTCCTTCTTCCCATTGCTGTGTTTGGGTTGAGAACGTCTGGGTTAGACTGCAGTGTGGTAATTCTACAATGGTTTTCGGAGTGGTTTATCGTAGTCCTAATACTCCCTCTTGCCTTGAATCAGAACAGTATCTTGCTAATATCATTTCTGATATTATCAAAGACTCTTGCAACCAACATGTGGTGATTCTTGGAGACTTCAATTTTCCCGATTTTAATTGGGTTGATGGTTCTGGTTTTTCATCCAAAGAACAGGAATCTCCATTTCTTACTTGTCTGTCTGAACATTCGCTGTTCCAAACTGTTGACCAACCTACACGGTATAGAGATGGTCAACACCCAACATACTGGACCTAGTTATTCTTAATAATCCAGATTTGTGGACTAAAAATGAATTTCTTGCCCCTATTGGTAACAGTGATCATGCTGCTATCCTCACAGAATTGCGCTTGTCGACTACTCAACCACTTCCTAAACAACACAAAGTTATTGATTACGGGCGTATCTCTGAGAGACTTGCTGACTTTGATTGGGATACCATATTCACTTCAGATATCGAAGAATCTTGGCAGAAATTCAAAGCTGTATTGCTAGTTTTTGAAAAAGCTCACACTAGAACATTTTGGAGGAGACTGGCAAAAACACTACCCTTCATGACTTGTTTAACTAGCAAACTACTGAATAGGAAGAATCAAACCTGGAAACACTTCAAAAAAAAGAAAACAGATGCAAACTATCAGAAGTATCAAAAGGCACGGAATGAGGTCACCAATTCCATCAAACAACTGAAGAAGAGACATGAAGAAAGGTTAGCTGAAAATATAAAAAATAATCCCAAGCTGTTTTGGCAGTATGCTTCTGTTAAATGTCGAAATAGGCACTCTGTCCCTGATTTGACTCATCATGGTCAGACAGTTTCAGACCCAGCTATTAAAGCCAAGATCCTAAATAACCAATTTGCATCGGCTTTTACGTCAGAAACTGCTGGCAATCTCCCGGCTCCCCCCTCATATATTGTTACTCAACCAATGCCACCTCTTGAGCTGACTGAGGAGTCTGTTATGAAACAGCTAGCTTTGTTGGATGTAAATAAATCTGTAGGGCCAGATGGCCTCCACCCGCGTCTCTTGCATGAGTGGAGAACAGAATTAGTATACCCACTCTCAAAACATTAGACTATCTCTTGATAGCTCAAAGCTTCCTGCTGAGTGGAAAGTGGCATATATTACCCCCATTCACAAAAAGGGAAGGAAAGATTCTGTGGAAAATTACCGGCCTATTAGTATTACCTCTGTTGTTGTTAAGCTTCTTGAACGTATTGTCAACAAAGCAGTTATTGGGCATCTTGATCGGAATCATCTTCTTAACAGCTCTCAACATGGTTTCCGATGCAACAGATCAGTTGAAACTAATCTGCTTGAGTCATAAGACTATATTACAAAACTACTGGAGTTGGGAATCCATGTTGACATGATCCTCCTTGATTTTTCAAAAGCATTTGACAAAGTTTGTCATGGGAGACTTGAGCTTAAGCTACAATCTATTGGTTTGGAGGAAAAAATTCTTAAATGGATTCTGGATTTCTTGAGGAATCGTGTTCAGCATGTAAGACTGTTTGATGAAGATGGCAATCCTATTCTATCCTCCTCTCAGAATGTTATCAGTGGGGTTCCACAGGGTAGTGTTCTTGTCCCCACCATGTTCAATATTTTCATAAATGATGCTCCTCTAGCACTTAAAAGCAGGATGACGTTATATGCTGATGATTCCAAAGTAATTGGTCCAGCTAGCACTCTTGAAGATACTTCCCAACTTCAAAATGACCTTGATCTCCTTAGCGTGTGGGCGAAATCTTGGCTACTCACTTTCAATGTATCACAATGTCATGTTTTACACTTTGGGCACAGGAATATCAATACAACATACTCTCTTTACGGTCAGCTCCTTTCTCCAGTATTGGAGGAACGTGACCTAGGAGTAATTGTTGACAATGATCTTAAATTTAGCAGTCACGCAAAGAAGGCAGCAGCATCAGCTAACTCATCACTAGGGCTCAAAAAATGAACCATTTCCTCCCGTTCTCCTAAAATTCTGAGCCTTTTGTATAAAGGACTTGTTCGGCCGAGGCTTGAGACAGGCATGGTCCTTGCATCCCCCTTTTTCAAAAAGGATGCTAAAATTCTTGAAGATGTCCAGAAAAGAGCTACTAAGATGGTGAGTGGACTGCATGAGCTCCCTTACCCTACAAGGCTCTGCAAGCTGAAACTCCCAACTCTGGTTTATAGAAGAAGACGGGGTGATGCCATTATGGTTCATAAACTTATTAATACAAAGGCAGTTCCTGGTCTTCTTCTTCTGGCGTCTCAGGATTCTCGTACAAGGGGACATAACTTGAAGTTATCCAAGCATTTCTCTTCAAAGCGGCAACGCGCTCATTTTCTTACCAACCGTGTTGCCAACCTTTGGAACAAATTACTGCCAGATACCATTGCTGCCCAAACCACAGACAGCTTTAAGAACCATCTTGACAACGAATGGTCAAAAAAAGATTGGAAGTATAACTGGGAAGCACTCAAATCGGAATCAGCAACATCAAACCACTAGTCAAGTGTATGTATTCAACTATGTGTCATGTGTTATCAACTCTGGAGCTTCTACAAGGAAAAATCCATATATTGCTCCAAGCTGCAATTTAAGGTATAAAGGGTGTACATCAGTAGATTAATTTGGATTTTTTGGCGTATATCAGTAGATTAATATGGATTCTATAAAGGGCGTAAATCGGTAATAACTTGTAAAAAGGCTGATAACCCCAATGCCTTCTCAAGACTAGAGAGTGCAATATAAAGTTCAGTATTTGGTACTATACAAAAAACGAAATATATTTTAGATGTTTTCGCTAATTTTACTTTAAAAAAAAAATTAATACTTTATGGAATAAAAATCAGTATATGTAAATTAAACTGACAATCCACGGTCAATTGTTATCTGTTTGTTCATTTTTTTTTAGTAAAGTACAAATTATTTTCTTGTCTTGAAAAAGAATGGGGGTCATCAACTTTACTTTGCTCAATAACTCAGCTAATCTTGGTCACTTTGAGTTTGACTAGGCATTTTATTGTAAATTCTGTTTTTTTATGGGTTCCATTGATTTATTGACAGTGATTTGTGGTAGTTTTATCTTCGAAAGATTATTTACCTTTATTTCTGCTAATTTTAGCTTAATTTAGATGTTTGATAAACTCTTTTTGTGGAATTTCCTCTATTAATCAAAGAAAAGAAAGAATCAAATTAACAACAGACATTTTACATAAGCTACAGCCCTTGTCCAATAAATCAAAGTTACCCTGTAAATCAGTAAAACTAAGGATCAAAGCAAACGAAGTATCAAAGCAGCAATAAGGAACATGCGCAAATCAAATCCCTTTCTCCACGGGCTGGGAAGGCGATTAAGTCCATAAAGCGTACTTACTAGGTTTTTGGACTATTTTGAACAAAAATTATATTTTGGGAAAATAGGTCACAAAAAGATGGCTTATTAGCCCTCCAATCACTTCTGACTCTTAAAAAGGAGTTGAACTTTCATTACTTAATCGAATAAGGTATCTCCAAAGGTTACACGTTCAGAACTGGACTGGATCCACTCTCTTTCGGGGAGTTAGGGGGGCTCCAGCGCTTTGGCAAGAACGGCACTTCTGGACGTGCTTTTTCTTAATGTCTATATATCTGAAGATACTGAAATCAAGTTCGATTATTGTAACCAAGTTAAATGTGATGGCAAAAGAAGGTGGAAATTGAATTTTTCGGGTTGAATTTTTTGTGACACACTACATTGATACAAAATTATTAAAACTTGGAATTTCAAAATTTTAATGAGTCACTTAAAGCATTTTCTTAATTATTCAAATTAGGATTGGATTGGGCACGGGTGAAAGTGACGGATTAAACTTTGCCCCGAATATTTGAGAATAATTGTTCAAGTTTAAATTGAAGTTAAATGAGAATAAAAAGCGTTTTATAGAACTATAAAACTTTAGTGGGAAAAAAAGGGTTTGAGAAATTTGTAGCCCCCCTCTCTTTTTGTATCAAATAGTTCCTACTTGTTATAAGTTGCAATTCTGCTCTAGACGTTTTTTTGGCATACAATTTTTTTCAATTAAATTAATTTTTTTTTTAAGAAACTCAATTTTTCTTAATTAAAATTCAACTTGCCTATGCAGTCTACTGTATGGAAAAAGTTTAAGCTTTTTGTCAAGATATTTCTAGTTTGTGCTGTATCCCGGTAGTTTGAAGTGGGAGGCAAAAAACTGGCAATAACTTCTGATAACCCAGAAGATTAAAACTTTCAATTTGTATGTCAAAAGGTTGCACAGTGGCTTCTGGGTTAATCTGGTAATATAAAACCCAGGAATCAAACCGGGCTACAGCAACAACTTGCAGCGCAGACAAAAAGACCTTAGTGTTCAAGAAGTGTTGTTAATTTAATTTCTTTTTTTTCTATTGTCGCAAATAAACCTTTTATTATATTTTCTAGTCCGGAAAATGAGAAGATATGCTGCCACATGTGTTTATAAGGAGCCAGAGCGGCAAGTTTATATGTATGTGAACCAAGCATGAAAAATAAAAACAAATTTGTATATCAATTTTTTGCAGATTTATTCCATATAAGAAGGGTTGCCTCCCCCTCAATACCCTTCTCTTTCAACTAAGGCTATCAGCAATAACAAAAAACAAAAAACTTCCTATTCAAATTAAACAGCCCCCATGATTCAGTTTTAGTATACAGTCGAACTTGAGCGTAAAACATATGAAGGGGACCCTTCATATGTGGAATAATTCCAGTTCGTTTTTCAAATAATACCAGTAGACCTGTTTCACCCTAAATGAAATATGTCCCTTTGTAGGGATTTGTAGGATTTGATAATTTTTGTAGGCTTCAATATAGTCTATCCCATATAGTTAAACTCAAAAAATTAAATTTCAACTTTATTTTGACATCACGTTTTACTTGGGTATAATAATCTAATTTAATGCCACTATCTTCAGATATATAGGCATTAAGAAAAAGCTCTATGGGCCTTCAATTGGTATCCTTGACCTGACATATTTTCCGTCTATGCTAATACATAATCCCCTGTGGGCATATATGAACTAAAATACCATAAATTAATATCAAAATCAATTCAAGCCGGAAACACATAGTTAAAGGCGGAGTTGACGGATATGTTTCAAATATAAATAGTTTTGAATAAATATACTATTCGTAGTTTAACTTTTGATACGAGATGGATAACACTTATGCAAATGTGCCTTTTAAGCAATATGCTTCTCCATTGACCGAGGATACCCTTAAAGATATTATACAAACTACAATATTCGATGACCGAACGGAAAAAAACGGTTAGTCATTTTGATTGATTTATTTGATTGTTTGATATATAAATATATATATATATATATATATTCTTACGTATCCTTGATTTTTGTTCAGTGGGTTGGAAAAAAACTTTTTACGAGTCGGACTCGTACAATACAAAATCGTTTATTTCTCTATTTTATCAAATTAGAGTTGTATTGGGACTTTTATTAGTTGTTGCCAGTTTGTCAGTTTAATTGACTGGGAAATAGCAAAAACTGTCGAACTCCTTGCACTGTTTAAATGCAGTAAACTGCATGGTCAAGCGTAATAAAAATGAAATAAGAAAATAGTTGTTTTTTCTAAGAAAAAAAAAACGAAGTAACCTTAAAAATTATGAACTATATGGTGTACCCGCTTTCAACCCCTTACTTTTTTTTACTAAGATTATATCGTGCTTTGAAAAGTTTCTTATTCACATTTTACTACCTTTTGCGTTTCTTCAACTCTGGGTTAACTTGGAAAAAATTTAAAACTTTACCTTTAACCGACTAATAGAGGGATCAATCTTAGATAAGGGCATTAAAAAATAAAGCATAATAAAATTAAAATATATATGGAATAAAAGCCCCCTGTTAAAACTTGCCCCTCCTAAACCTTGGAGAAGTTTCTTTGTGCCGCTGATGGCCTTAACCTCTCTTTTTATGTTATGATATCAAGCAGTTCGTTGTAACGAGCTGTAGTAAGGGCCGACCCGGCTCAATAGTAACCAAAACTCTAAACAATGGAAGTTTCATACCAATAGCTACATCAAAAGAATCGCATTTTAATGCTGATTTTAAATATATAAGTTTCATCAGGTTTAGTCTTACCCATCAAAAGCTACGAGCCTGAGAAAATTTACTTTATTTTAGAAAGTGGGGAAAAACACCCCCTAAAAGTAATAGAATCCTAACAAAAAGCACACCATCAGATTCAACGTATCAGAGAACTCCATTGTAGAAGCTTCTATCTACAAAAATGTGGAATTTTGTGTTTTTTGCCACAAGCCAGATCACAGATGCGTGTCTATTTGTTTGTTTGTTTTTGTTTTTTTTTTCCAGGGGTGATCATATCGACCAAGTGGTCCTAGAATATTGTGAAAAGGTTCATTCTAACGGAAATGAAAATTTCTAGTGCCCTTTTTAAGGGACCGAAAAAATTGGAGGGCACCTAGGACCCCTCCCACGCTAATTATTTTCCCAAAGTAAACGAATCGAAATCCTGAGATAGCCATTTTATTCAACGTAGTCAAAAAACCTTTTAACTATGTCTTTGGGGACGACTTACTCCCCCACAGTCCCTTTGGGAGGGGCTACAAGTTACAAACTTTGACCAGTGCTCACATGTAGTAATGGTTATTGGGAAGTGTACAGACGTTTTCAGGGGGATTTTTCGGTTAGGGGAGGGGCTGAGAAGAGGGGTATATGTTGGGGGAACTTTCCATCGAGAAATATGTCATGGGGGAAGAAAACTTTTATGAAGGGAGTGCAGGATTTTCTAGCACTATTTAAAAAAAAAACAATGAAAAAATAAATACGAAAAAGTTTTTTGAACTGGAATTAAGGAGCAGCATTAAAAGTTAAAACGAACATAAATTATTACGCATATGAGGGGCTAACCTCCTCCTAATACCTCGCTCTTTACGCTAAAGTTTTTTTAGTAATTTCAACTATTTATTCTACGGCTTTTGTGATTCAGAGGTCATTCTTAATGAATTGGGACAAAATCTAAGCTTTAGTGTAAAGAGCGAGGGAGTGAACTCCCACATATATGTAATAAAAATATAAGAATACAAAAGTTCGTTACGTAAGCTAATTTATAAGTTATGTATAACTTTTACTAATAAAAACATTCAACACTTCTTTTTAAAACAGTAAAAAACTTTTGCATAAAGAGCGGAGTGTTGGTCTATGGGCCTTCAATTGGTATCCTTGACCTGACATATTTTCCGTCTATGCTAATACATAATCCCCTTTGGGCATATATGAACTAAAATACCATAAATTAATATCAAAATCAATTCAAGCCGGAAACACATAGTTAAAGGCGGAGTTGACGGATATGTTTCAAATATAAATAGTTTTGAATAAATATACTATTCGTAGTTTAACTTTTGATACGAGATGGATAACACTTATGCAAATGTGCCTTTTAAGCAATATGCTTCTCCATTGACCGAGGATACCCTTAAAGATATTATACAAACTACAATATTCGATGACCGAACGGAAAAAAACGGTTAGTCATTTTGATTGATTTATTTGATTGTTTGATATATAAATATATATATATATATATATATATATATATATATATATATATATATATATATATATATATATATTCTTACGTATCCTTGATTTTTGTTCAGTGGGCTGGAAAAAAACTTTTTACGAGTCGGACTTCTCTATTTTATCAAATTAGAGTTGTTTTGGGACTTTTATTAGTTGTTGCCAGTTTGTCAGTTTAATTGACTGGGAAATAGCAAACTCCTTGCACTGTTTAAATGCAGTAAACTGCATGGTCAAGCGTAATAAAAATGAAATAAGAAAATAGTTGTTTTTTCTAAGAAAAAAAAAAACGAAGTAACCTTAAAAATTATGAACTATATGGTGTACCCGCTTTCAACCCCTTACTTTTTTTTACTAAGATTATATCGTGCTTTGAAAAGTTTCTTATTCACATTTTACTACCTTTTGCGTTTCTTCAACTCTGGGTTAACTTGGAAAAAATTTAAAACTTTACCTTTAACCGACTAATAGAGGGATCAATCTTAGATAAGGGCATTAAAAAATAAAGCATAATAAAATTAAAATATATATGGAATAAAAACCCCCTGTTAAAACTTGCCCCTCCTAAACCTTGGAGCAGTTTCTTTGTGCCGCTGATGGCCTTAACCTCTCTTTTTATGTTATGATATCAAGCAGTTCGTTGTAACGAGCTGTAGTAAGGGGCGACCCGGCTCAATAGTAACCAAAACTCTAAACAATGGAAGTTTCATACCAATAGCTACATCAAAAGAATCGCATTTTAATGCTGATTTTAAATATATAAGTTTCATCAGGTTTAGTCTTACCCATCAAAAGCTACGAGCCTGAGAAAATTTACCTTATTTTAGAAAGTGGGGAAAAACACCCCCTAAAAGTCATAGAATCCTAACAAAAAGCACACCATCAGATTCAACGTATCAGAAAACTCCATTGTAGAAGCTTCTATCTACAAAAATGTGGAATTTTGTGTTTTTTGCCACAAGCCAGATCACAGATGCGTGTCTATTTGTTTGTTTGTTTTTGTTTTTTTTCCAGGGGTGATCATATCGACCAAGTGGTCCTAGAATATTGTGAAAAGGTTCATTCTAACGGAAATGAAAATTTCTAGTGCCCTTTTTAAGGGACCGAAAAAATTGGAGGGCACCTAGGACCCCTCCCACGCTAATTATTTTCCCAAAGTAAACGAATCGAAATCCTGAGATAGCCATTTTATTCAACGTAGTCAAAAAACCTTTTAACTATGTCTTTGGGGACGACTTACTCCCCCATAGTCCCTTTGGGAGGGGCTACAAGTTACAAACTTTGACCAGTGCTCACATGTAGTAATGGTTATTGGGAAGTGTACAGACGTTTTCAGGGGGATTTTTCGGTTAGGGGAGGGGCTGAGAAGAGGGGTATATGTTGGGGGAACTTTCCATCGAGAAATATGTCATGGGGGAAGAAAACTTTTATGAAGGGAGTGCAGGATTTTCTAGCACTATTTAAAAAAAAAACAATGAAAAAATAAATACGAAAAAGTTTTTTGAACTGGAATTAAGGAGCAGCATTAAAAGTTAAAACGAACATAAATTATTACGCATATGAGGGGCTAACCTCCTCCTAATACCTCGCTCTTTACGCTAAAGTTTTTTTTAGTAATTTCAACTATTTATTGTACGGCTTTTGTGATTCAGAGGTCATTCTTAATGAATTGGGACAAAATCTAAGCTTTAGTGTAAAGAGCGAGGGAGTGAACTCCCTCATATATGTAATAAAAATATAAGAATACAAAAGTTCGTTACGTAAGCTAATTTATAAGTTATGTATAACTTTTACTAATAAAAACATTCGTAACAAATTAAAAATTCTAGTTGCCTTTTTAAGTAACCATAAACGGAGGGCAATTAGGCTTCCTCCCCTGCTCCTTTGTTTCTCATAATCATTCAATCAAAACTATGAGACAGCCATTTAGCCAAAAAAGATATATATATGCAAGTTTCGTTATAATTATTCCTCTGTGGAGAGCCAAAATCAAAACATGCATTGATTCAAAAGCGTTCAGAAATTAAATAAAGAAATAAAAAAGTTTTTTTTAACTGAAATTAAGAAGCGACATTAAAACTTAAAACGAACAGAAATTACTTCGTATATGAAAGGGACTGCTTTCTCACCAACGCCCAGCTCTTTACGCTAAAGTTTAACATTTTCTCTCAACACTTCTTTTTAAAACAGTAAAAAACTTTTGCATAAAGAGCGGAGCGTTGGTCTTAACGCTCAACGCTCTTAACGTTAAAGTCTTTATTATTTTGAAGAGTAAATTCGTGACATACAGGCAAACTTTAGCGTACAGTTTATTTTTAATTCATAGGATTAAATATAAAAAAAAGTCATTTTAAATGAAAGTAAGGAGTGATATTAAGACTTAACACGAGCAAAAATTATATCGTATATGAAATAGGATATCCCCTCCTTAACGCCCCTATCTTAATGTTAATATTTTTATCATCTTGAAAAGTAAATTCGTGACATACAGTCAAACTTTAGCGTAAAGAGCGCGGCATTAAGGGGCCCTTTCATATACGGAATAATTTCTGTACGTGTTAGGTTTTAATGTCGGTCCTTACTTTCACTTAAAATCAACATGGTTTTCTTTATTCAATCTCTGAACGTTTTTATATTAATGCAGGTTTGGAATTTGGCTTACCGTACTTGAATAGTTTAATTAAATTTGAACATTAATTATATATTTTTTATAAAAAATTCTAAAAAATATATATCTTTTATAAGAATTTCTCCATAGAAAAATTCTCCCACGTAACTTAAATTAGCTTAAACAAATATAACTTAAATAACTTAAACAAACTATTGCTTATATCGGATATTATTTTAAACAATTCAAACTTTAGCATAATGAGCGAGGTATTGACGAGGGGGAAAAGTCCCTCAAATAACTAATATGAGGGGTTCTCCCCCTCGTCAATACCTTGCTCTGTACTCTAAAGCTCGAATTTTGATCCAATTCTTTAAGAATGACCCATGAATCACAAATGTTGTTTAATTAGAATAAATAGCTCTTTGGAAATTAGTAAAATACCTAAAAGAGCGCTCTACCATAGACCAGATTTTCTTCGCTCGGCGAATGATGGAGAAGTATACGATATCTAGTTCGCGAAAGAGCTGCTACTACTCTTCATTGATTTCAAGCAGGCTTTTTACCTGATGTGGTGAGATGGATTATGGCAAATCCTGCTGCACTGAAAACATAGTCCCTGATAAGAACCATATATTCGCATTTCGTCAGCCGAGTCCAAACGCCCGAGGGATTGACAGAGGGGTTTCTGACGTCGGCGGACGTTCTTTAAGGTTGTCTCTTGTCACCCCACCTCTTTAGCATATTCCTCAACGCAGCGCTATCATTTGCCAAGACTATTGACGGTGCAGAAATTGAAGCGAAGCTTATCGATAAATTGGCATACGCAGATGACATCGAAAAATTCAATAGTCAAGAGTACCTACTGCAAGCTGACACCGACGAACCAAGACCAAGGTTATGCGGGTGTCTAGAGACCTTACTTCAAGAAACGTGCAGCTAACAATAAAATGAGAGCCAGTTGAAAATGTTGACTCCTTTGTCTACTTAGGGAGCCTTCTAACTTCTGATAACGACTGCCCGAAATCGATCAAATGAAGACTTGGCCTGGCAGGCGCCTGCTTCAATAACCTCTTCTGCCCAATCTGGAAAAACAAGACTCTGTCAACTTCTCTGAAGGTGCAACTCTTCAACTCTCTCATAATCCCAATTGCTTTATACTCAAGCGAAACTTGGTCAATAAAGGCTGATGATGAGCGAAGAGTCTCCGTGTATGAAAGTAAATGCCTTAGACGCATTGCAGGGATCGCCTACATTGACCGAGTCTCAAATGAAGACCTCTGAAAAATACTCCGTTGTCCCCGCATCATCAAGGACCGGGTCAGAAGTCAACAAATCCACTGGCTTGGCCATATCCAGCGAATTTCGGCCAGCCAGCTCCCAAAAATCACATTCGAAGGACGGGTTCACGGCACGCGCCCCGGAGGCCAACCTCGTAAGAGACGGACCGACAACTTCCCGACCAATAACCTACCCCAGCTACTTCGTCTAATGCCAGATAGATCGAAGTACCGTCGCCACATTCATCATTTGTTCAGAAGAGAATAAGCCCCACAACAGCCACAAAGGCCGGACGAGACTTAAGTCAAGTAAGTCAATGGGCTAAGATCATAATTTTCAGCCCTTCCCCCGATCACTTTACAGGATTAAGTTGTCCTCAAAGACATAGTTATTAGATATTTCGACTATGCTGAACAAAATGGCTATCTCAAAGTTCTGATCCGGTGACTTTGGTAAAAAAGAGCCCGGGAGGGGTCCTAGTTGTCGGCCGTATTTTTCGACATTTAAAATGGCACTAGAACTTTAAATTTTCGTTTGAATAAGCCCTTATGTGAAATTTCAGGAATACTTGATCGATGCAATTTCCCCTCGAAAAACAGACAACAAATAAACTTACAGTCGTGATCTTTGTTCCGGTAAAAATACTAAATTCCACATTTGTGCAAATAGGAGTTTGAAACCTCTATAGTGTGGTCCTCTGATACGCTGAATCTAATGGTGTGATTTTCATTAAGATATCATGACTTTTAGAGAGTATCCCCTTTCTTTAAAAAATAAGTTAAATAATACATACTATATATATATATATATATATATTGTTTATTTCACTAGAAAACAATTTTTACAAATTTTTTGACAGAATTATTTTTAAATGAAATTTATTTTATTGATTTTTTGTAGGGAAGGAAATCCCTTCCAAAAGGTTTCGCACCCATTATACAGAAAAGCAACTGCTTGAGCTTGAAGCGGAGTTCAAGAAGAACATCTACATCAGTAAAAATCGAAGAATGGAACTGTCACATTCTTTCCAAGTTAGTGAGCGAAAGATAGCAATTTGGTTCCAGAATCGACGATCAAAATTAAAAAAGAATCAACAGACTTTAAAACCTTCAGAAAAAGTTACTATTAACGGAAGTACATCGTATCAACCAAGCACACAGTATGTCAACAATTTTATATTCCCTTTTTCTGTGCCTACTAATTTACCAGCCCCTATGACAAACACAATCCCCGAGTCAGTTAACCAAGTGAAAAACTATGCATTTGATGCTTTTAGTCCTTCAAGTATAGGTTTTCCTTTGACAAGAACATCAAGTGACCAAGTGAACCAATCTACTCATAATCCTTACAATTTCTTATATCCCTCCTTTCCACCCACAGGCATGCCTGTCCTTACGGAAAGCAATACAACTTGGATGGAAAAAAATGTGGTGGCTGCAAGCCATCAGTGTCAGTGGCCTAATACTGAAATCAATTTAAATGAACAATCCTATTTCTACAACAATTTCTGAGGTATGTTGTTCTGTTCTGAGGTATGGTGACGTAGTTTTACTAATACTCTATATATGTTTAAAGTTTTTGATTGTTTTTGTTAATATATTTGACGATATTTTGTAAAATTTTGCAAGAAGTGAATGTACATCTTTTTAAAATAATTAAATTATTTTTTATATACCAGACTGCTTGTTCCCCTTTTAATTTAAGATACAGAAGTTGTTGTTTTTAACATTTTAATTGAAAATAATTTAACATTTGTATATGCATATATATATATATATATATATATATATACTAGCTGTTGGGGTGGCGCTTCGCGCCACCCCAACACCTAGTTGGTGGGGGCGCTTCGCGCCCCCCCCCCAAGCCCCCCCGCGCGCGTAAGTCGTTACGCGCCATAATAGTTACGCGCCATTGTAGTTGTGTCCCTATGTCCCACCTGTGAATATAGATAGATATATATATATATATATATATATATATGGTTTTAACTACGTAAAACTTGCGAATATACAACATTCTTTGCTGTCCCATTGTCTTTGCATATAAATAGATTGTCAGGTTTACCGACTCTTGAACATGCAACATATAATGGTCCATGGGAAAACAATCTGTATTCAGATCTATACCTCATGATTCTAATGATTGCCCTTGAGCTTTTTTGATGGTGATTGCTAATCGACCATTCCCTGTCCCGGTGTCCCGGTCGTCATTTATATCCCCCTGTTTCCCCCGGTGTCCCCGTTGTAGTTGTGTCCCTGTGTCCCGGTCGTCATTTATATTCCCTGTGTCCCGGTCGTCATTTGTATCCCGGTGTCCCGGTCTGTATATACATTCGTTTTTTAGTTTTGTTTTTCTCCTTTATCTTTTTCCTTTTTTTTTGTGTTTATTTAGATTTTTAGATTTTTTAGTTTTTTTATTAGTTTTTAGTTTTTTTTTTCTTTTTAGTTTTTTTGTAGTTTTTACCTTCTTTTTAGTTTTGTTAGTTTTTTTTTTTACTTATGTCCTGGTCGTCATTTATACTCCCTGTGTCCCGGTGCTTTTTTTCCTTTTTTTTTTCTTTTTTAGTTTATTTAGATTTTTAGATTTTTTAGTTTTTTTATTAGTTTTTAGTTTTTTTTTCTTTTTAGTTTTTTTGTAGTTTTTACCTTCTTTTTAGTTTTGTTAGTTTTTTTTTTTACTTATGTCCTGGTCGTCATTTATACTCCCTGTGTCCCGGTGCTTTGTTGATTGCTAATCGAACATTCCTTTTGTCCTGGTCGCTTTCTCTTTGAGTGTTGTCATTTATTTTTTTCTTTTTTAGTTCGTTTAGTTTTTACCTTTTTTAGTTTTTTTTAGTTTTTTAGATGAAATTTTTTTTTAGTTTTTTCCTTTTTTTCTTTTTAGTTTTTTATTGGTTTTTACCTTTATTTTAGCTTATTTTTCAGTTTTTTCCTTTTTTTAGTTTTTTTTTATTTTTTATTTTTTTTTTAGTTTTTTACCTTTTTTTAGTTTTTTTAGTTTTTTAGCTTTTTTACTTTTTTTATTAGTTTTTAGTTTTTTTTGTAGTTTTTGCCTTTTTTTTAGTTTTTTCAGTTTTTTTTTTAGTTTTTTATTGGTTTTTACCTTTATTTTAGCTTATTTTTCAGTTTTTTCCTTTTTTTTAGTTTTTTTTTAGTTTTTAGTTTTTTTAGTTTTTTACCTTTTTTTAGTTTTTTTAGTTTTTTAGCTTTTTTATTTTTTTTATTAGTTTTTAGTTTTTTTTGTAGTTTTTGCCTTTTTTTGGTTTTTTAGCTTTTTTATTAGTTTTTAGTTTTTTTTTTAGTTTTTGCCTTTTTTTAGTTTTTTTAGTTTTTTAGCTTTTTTATTTTTTTATTAGTTTTTAGTTTTTTTTTGTAGTTTTTGCCTTTTTTTTAGTTTTTTCAGTTTTGACGTCACCTGATCCAGTTTTTTCAGGTGACGTCACCTGATCCATCCACAGATCCACACACAGACAACTTATTTTTATATATATAGATATATATATATATATTCTTAATTTGTAAATGGTTTTCAATTAAAATATAAAAATTGGATCGATATGCATTGAAATTACCAGTACTTGGAAAATAGACAATTGAAACTTATTAAAATGGCTTATAAAATGGCTTATTGACTTATTAAATGGCTGCAACTGCAACTTGATTGCAATAGAGTTCGTCTTTTCACCAATGGTTCGGCTTGAGAGCAATCTCAGCGAATTTTCAATCAATTGGGAAATTTCTCAGAATCAAAACAATTTATCTTTGAAAAAAACACTTCGACGAATTGATGAAAATAAACTTAGCGCGTGAGACCACTCGCAGTAAGCAAAACGGAAACATTGAAACACCATGGATACATCTCTATATTCTGGAACTTATTTTTGTTAACGTATGCCTGGCCCGGCGTGAATTCCACCTAGGTTTGTACAAAGGCACTGGCATACAATTTTCCGAAGGGATAAGCTCTAGGATAGCAGTGATGGTTAGGTGAGAAGGATTATATTTTTTTTTGTGTATTGCCTTATGAATAAGTTCATTTTTAAATAAATGTATCAAAAATAAAGTCTCAATCATATAGAGCGTCTAAATTTATATCCAAAATAAAAGAAAATTCAGTAAATTTTAAACAACAAGGATTCCTTGCAAAGAGATCATTTCATTTAATCAGTATATTTAACTACTATGCATTTTAATCTTAAATAAAATCAGATTCAAACTGTAATTAAAGAAAAATTATTGCTCCCAATGATTATAATAAATGGGGGGGTGAGTAATTGTGTACTGGAGGGTAGGTTGATGCCAAAAATACTATATAATGGACAAACTACTTACTCTCCACGAACCCTCAGACTGATATTTAAAGAGGTAGAGCGGGAGGCGTAGAAACTAATGACAAAATGTAAGGATGATGAAATAAACATATAATAATGAAAATAGATAGTAAATAATGATGGACTAATAAACTGTTGCCTATACACACATACATGATTCACATATAATAAATAATTTTCAGAGCATTTCCTCCAAAAGCCCCAGACAACGAAACCAAATCTGCTGTGATTTACTTTCAGCTTATTAAGCTGTAACCATAACTCTACTTTTACCATATAATTGCTCAGTGTCCCTAGAGGCTAGCACAAGAGATTTGCAAGGTTTATTCTTTTCGTCTCCATTTCCAACATTCGTTGTCACATCACAGATTGCTTGGTTGATGTCATATTGAGAAAAAAGAGGCCAAGAGGGGACTCCTTTGGAATAACGCAACGAACGCGGTAGTCATTTTATTCCATATCATCCACTACACATTGATGATTCAAATATGTGAAATAATTTTCAGAGCATTTCATCTAGTAGCACAATATAACTTTTTCAGAAGAATCACATGGTTCAATACGTCGTACGCCTTCAAAATGTCTAGGAACAGACATTCGTCAGCTTCAAATGCCAAAGCACCAGCTCCAAAGAACCATTTTAGTCATAAATGTAAAATACTGGACTTCCTGCTCCGATGAGTATCCTTTTCTGGAACCAATTTAATTTGCATAAAATAACTCTTTCATCTGGAAGAATTCAACCATTTGTTTATGTAATATTTTTTTCAAAAATTTGAGACAGAATAGGGGTAGCAAAATAGGTCTGTAATTGCTGAAATCTTGAAATAAATACTTTACAATTTTTAAAAAGCCTTTTTTTAATTAAATTTAAACTTACCTATGCAGTTTACTGTATGTAATTAAAAAACGATAGTAAAATAGTTCAAAATAGGGATGAAACCTTTTAATTGACAGTGAACAGATATAAAATTATTTAACAGGATATTTCGAGCAGTAAAACTCTGATTAAAAAAAACATCATCCGAGTTTTACTGCTGATGATAAACACTGTACATGTGTTCGAAATATCCACTAAAATGATTTTGTTTCTATTCACTGTCAATTAAAACGTTTCATCCCTATTTTGAACTGTTTTGCTTTCGTCATGGAAAGGCAGTGTGGTCTTCGAAGTTATAAAGAACTTCCATATTTGAAGGACGAACGGAAAAACACAGTTTGTCATTTTGTCAACTTGAGAAACTGTTAATTTAAATTAAACTTTTGTGTTTATTCAATTGTTGAATTTTTCAACAAGTTGAACAATTAAAGTATTTGTGTTAGGATTAAGAATTGTTCAACAAGTTGCTTAATTTGTGAGATTTTTGAGGAGATGGAATTTAATAGCCACCGAAACTCAAAAAATCTTGATAGCAATAGATGTATCGAAAGAATTAGCTTATTATTTCAATTCCAAGTATGGAATATTCATGAATTTTAGTGCTACCCATTAAAAGCAACGAGCCGAAAAAATTGGCTGAATTTTCGAAAAGGGGAAAAAACCTGTAAAAACAAAGAATATTAATGAAAATCACCCCATTTGATTCAGTGTATCAGAGTACTCTATTGTAAAGGCTCCAAGCTAGTATCTGCAGAAGTTTAGAATTTTATTTGCCAGTAGAAAGATCACAGATTTGTGTTTATTTATATTCGTTTGTTATTTTTATTTCTATTTCCCAGAAATGATCATATTGAACCCATAGTCCTTTATTGGCTATGGGACTAATTCAAGAATACCCCAAAACCCACCGAAGGAAGGCCCATAAGTTATAAAAGTCGTCCATTGTTTACTTTAAATTTCAAAAAAGTAAGTTTTTCCTACTAAACATAAGGAACAACATAAGCCCCCCCCCCCCCCCTCAAGACGGAATAACTTCTGTTCGTCTTAAGTTTTAGTGTTGCTTCTTACTGCAAGTAGAAAAAAAACTATCTTTTTATTTAATTTCTTGTCGTATTTCAAGTCATCCCATGAAATCTGCTCCCTTCCACGAAATAGTCCTCCAAAGAATGTTATTCTTACTTAAAATACTTCCATCAGAAATTTACCCGCGGAGAGATGTATCCTCACTGCAAATTCCCTCAGAAAACTCTTCTCCCGCGGAAAATTTCCCAATGGACAGTTTCTCCTGATAGGAGAAATGATCTCTGTGTCATATGATCTCCTGTGTCTTACTTTCCCCGGAAAGTAAGACACATAATACAAATGTCCTATACGAATTACGGATGATTCCTCCCCGTGAAAGACTTCTTCTGTAAGGTTAACCCGCCGGAAACTTGCACTTAAACGGATAGCTCTCCCTGTTGATGACCCATCCCTGAAAAATTTCCCCTCAAGTGAGAAGTTACCGTGAAATATTAGATTCACTTTTTTTTTATATGGAAGTATACCGACACTTTTCAGGGAGGGGGTCTGGGAATTTTTATTCCTCGAAGTGAATATCCTATTGGGATTGATGTTTCTGGGGACCAGCATTTTGATGAAATGCTTACACAGGGATAGTTTACCAGATTTCCTATACAGGAACCGTTTTATTTATCTTACTTGCTCGTCCGCTACCCAATTTTAAATATACAGATTTTTTAGTAAAAATGTACTCAATGACGGGATCACCACCCGGATAAATTCTCCACCAGGAACCTATTTACGAGAGAAAGTTTCCAAGGGGGAAGAGGAATTTCGGGGAAAGGCTTTTCACAAAGAGGATTCTCCCATGAACCTAACAAGGATTAAAAATCAAATACAAATAAGCATTTTTTCAAAAGAAAGCAGGATAAGGACTATTTTTCATGGTGTAAACCTTTCTAGGAAGAATTCAAAGTGGGAACGGAATTTCTCAGAGGTAGTTTTTACGGTGTTGAAAATTTATTTGGAGTGATTTTCATTGGTTGATTATTAAATAGGGGGTGACTATTTCTTGGATTATATGAAAAAATCAGAAAATAAAGATAAAAGCAGTTTTTTCCTATTGAAAGGTAGGTAGCAACATTAGAACTTAAGAAAAAATCTCCTATAGATAGATCCACTTGCCTTTCTTCACAATAGCTAATGTCAAATTGTTTACCAATGCTTATTATGTTACCAAGACTCATAATCGAATAAACGTATATACAGGAATCATTTATAATCTTTTTTATTGCTCCATGATTTTTTGTCACTCCTTTGACCACCAATTGTCTATTTTCCAAGTACTGGTAATTTCAGTGCATATCGATCCAATTTTTATATTTTAATTGAAAACCATTTAAAAATTCATATATATATATATATATTTATATATATATATATATATATATATATATATATATATATATACACAAATGTTAAATTATTTTCAATTAAAATGTTAAAAACAACAACTTCTGTATCTTAAATTAAAAGGGAAACAAGCAGTCTGGTATATAAAAAATAATTTAATTATTTTAAAAAGATGTACATTCACTTCTTGCAAAATTTTACAAAATATCGTCAAATATATTAACAAAAACAATCAAAAACTATAAACATATATAGAGTATTAGTAAAACTACGTCACCATACCTCAGAACAAGTACAGGTCAAAGCTAATAAAAGCTACAGTTGGGCTGCTCGGGAAAGAAATTGTTGTAGAAATAGGATTGTTCATTTAAATTGATTTCAGTATTAGGCCACTGACACTGATGGCTTGCAGCCACCACATTTTTTTCCATCCAAGTTGTATTGCTTTCCGTAAGGACAGGCATGCCTGTGGGTGGAAACGAGGGATATAAGAAATTGTAAGGATTATGAGTAGATTGGTTCACTTGGTCACTTGATGTTCTTGTCAAAGGAAAACCTATACTTGAAGGACTAAAAGCATCAAATGCACAGTTTTTCACTTGGTTCACTGACTCGGGGATTGTGTTTGTCATAGGGGCTGGTAAATTAGTAGGCACAGAAAAAGGGAATATAAAATTGTTGACATACTGTGTGCTTGGTTGATACGATGTACTTCCGTTAATAGTAACTTTTTCTGAGGGTTTTAAAGTCTGTTGATTCTTTTTTAATTTTGATCGTCGATTCTGGAACCAAATTGCTATCTTTCGCTCACTAACTTGGATAGAGTGTGACAATTCCATTCTTCGATTTTTACTGATGTAAATGTTCTTCTTGAACTCCGCTTCAAGCTCAAGCAGTTGCTTTTCTGTATAATGGGTGCGAAACCTTTTGGAAGGGATTTCCTTCCCTACAAAAAATCAATAAAATAAATGTCATTTAAAAATAATTCTGTCAAAAAATTTGTAAAAATTGTTTTCTAGTGAAATAAACAATATATATATATAGTATGTATTATTTAACTTATTTTTTAAAGAAAGGGGATACTCTCTAAAAGTCATGATATCTTAATGAAAATCACACCATTAGATTCAGCGTATCAGAGGACCACACTATAGAGGTTTCAAACTCCTATTTGCACAAATGTGGAATTTAGTATTTTTACCGGAACAAAGATCACGACTGTAAGTTTATTTGTTGTCTGTTTTTCGAGGGGAAATTGCATCGATCAAGTATTCCTGAAATTTCACATAAGGGCTTATTCAAACGAAAATTTAAAGTTCTAGTGCCATTTTAAATGTCGAAAAATACGGCCGACAACTAGGACCCCTCCCGGGCTCTTTTTTACCAAAGTCACCGGATCAAAACTTTGAGATAGCCATTTTGTTCAGCACAGTTGAAGTATCTAATAGCTATGTCTTTGAGGACAACTTAATCCTGTAAAGTGTTCGGGGGAAGGGCTGAAAATTATGATCTTAGCCCATTGACTTACTTGACTTAAGTCTCGTCCGGCCTTTGTGGCTGTTGTGGGGCTTATTCTCTTCTGAACAAATGATGAATGTGGCGACGGTACTTCGATCTATCTGGCATTAGACGAAGTAGCTGGGGTAGGTTATTGGTCGGGAACTTGTCGGTCCGTCTCTTACGAGGTTGGCCTCCGGGGCGCGTGCCGTGAACCCGTCCTTCGAATGTGATTTTTGGGAGCTGGCTGGCCGACATTCGCTGGATATGGCCAAGCCAGTGGATTTGTTGACTTCTGACCCGGTCCTTGATGATGCGGGGACAACGGAGTATTTTTCAGAGGTCTTCATTTGAGACTCGGTCAATGTAGGCGATCCCTGCAATGCGTCTAAGGCATTTACTTTCAAACACGGAGATTCTTCGCTCATCATCAGTCTTTATTGACCAAGTTTCGCTTGAGTATAAAGCAATTGGGATTATGAGAGAGTTGAAGAGTTGCACCTTCAGAGAAGTTGACAGAGTCTTGTTTTTCCAGATTGGGCAGAAGAGGTTATTGAAGCAGGCGCCTGCCAGGCCAAGTCTTCATTTGATCGATTTCGGGCAGTCGTTATCAGAAGTTAGAAGGCTCCCTAAGTAGACAAAGGAGTCAACATTTTCAACTGGCTCTCATTTTATTGTTAGCTGCACGTTTCTTGAAGTAAGGTCTCTAGACACCCGCATAACCTTGGTCTTGGTTCGTCGGTGTCAGCTTGCAGTAGGTACTCTTGACTATTGAATTTTTCGATGTCATCTGCGTATGCCAATTTATCGATAAGCTTCGCTTCAATTTCTGCACCGTCAATAGTCTTGGCAAATGATAGCGCTGCGTTGAGGAATATGCTAAAGAGGTGGGGTGACAAGAGACAACCTTAAAGAACGTCCGCCGACGTCAGAAACCCCTCTGTCAATCCCTCGGGCGTTTGGACTCGGTTGACGAAATGCGAATATATGGTTCTTATCAGGGACTATGTTTTCAGTGCAGCAGGATTTGCCATAATCCATCTCACCACATCAGGTAAAAAGCCTGCTTGAAATCAATGAAGAGTAGTAGCAGCTCTTTCGCGAACTAGATATCGTATACTTCTCCATCATTCGCCGAGCGAAGAAAATCTGGTCTATGGTAGAGCGCTCTTTTAGGTATTTTACTAATTTCCAAAGAGCTATTTATTCTAATTAAACAACATTTGTGATTCATGGGTCATTCTTAAAGAATTGGATCAAAATTCGAGCTTTAGAGTACAGAGCAAGGTATTGACGAGGGGGAGAACCCCTCATATTAGTTATTTGAGGGACTTTTCCCCCTCGTCAATACCTCGCTCATTATGCTAAAGTTTGAATTGTTTAAAATAATATCCGATATAAGCAATAGTTTGTTTAAGTTATATTTGTTTAAGCTAATTTAAGTTACGTGGGAGAATTTTTCTATGGAGAAATTCTTATAAAAGATATATATTTTTTAGAATTTTTTATAAAAAATATATAATTAATGTTCAAATTTAATTAAACTATTCAAGTACGGTAAGCCAAATTCCAAACCTGCATTAATATAAAAACGTTCAGAGATTGAATAAAGAAAACCATGTTGATTTTAAGTGAAAGTAAGGACCGACATTAAAACCTAACACGTACAGAAATTATTCCGTATATGAAAGGGGCAGTACCCCCTTAATGCCGCGCTCTTTACGCTAAAGTTTGACTGTATGTCACGAATTTACTTTTCAAGATGATAAAAATATTAACATTAAGAGGGGGGCGTTAAGGAGGGGATATCCTATTTCATATACGATATAATTTTTGCTCGTGTTAAGTCTTAATATCACTCCTTACTTTCATTTAAAATGACTTTTTTTTTATTTAATCCTATGAATTAAAAATAAACTGTACGCTAAAGTTTGCCTGTATGTCACGAATTTACTCTTCAAAATAATAAAGCCTTTAACGTTAAGAGCGTTGAGCGTTAAGACCAACGCTCCGCTCTTTATGCAAAAGTTTTTTTACTATTTTAAAAAGAAGTGTTGAATGTTTTTATTAGTAAAAGTTATACATAACTTATAAATTAGCTTACGTAACGAACTTTTGTATTCTTATATTTTTATTACATATATGTGGGAGTTCACTCCCTCGCTCTTTACACTAAAGCTTAGATTTTGTCGCAATTCATTAAGAATGACCTCGGAATCACAAAAGCCGTAGAATAAATAGTTGAAATTACTAAAAAAACTTTAGCGTAAAGAGCGAGGTATTAGGAGGAGGTTAGCCCCTCATATGCGTAATAATTTATGTTCGTTTTAACTTTTAATGCTGCTCCTTAATTCCAGTTCAAAAAACTTTTTCGTATTTATTTTTTCATTGTTTTTTTTTTTAAATAGTGCTAGAAAATCCTGCACTCCCTTCATAAAAGTTTTCTTCCCCCATGACATATTTCTCGATGGAAAGTTCCCCCAACATATACCCCTCTTCTCAGCCCCTCCCCTAACCGAAAAATCCCCCTGAAAACGTCTGTACACTTCCCAATAACCATTACTACATGTGAGCACTGGTCAAAGTTTGTAACTTGTAGCCCCTCCCAAAGGGACTGTGGGGGAGTAAGTCGTCCCCAAAGACATAGTTAAAAAGTTTTTTGACTACGTTGAATAAAATGGCTATCTCAGGATTTCGATTCGTTTACTTTGGGAAAATAATTAGCGTGGGAGGGGTCCTAGGTGCCCTCCAATTTTTTCGGTCCCGTAAAAAGGGCACTAGAAATTTTCATTTCCGTTAGAATGAACCTTTTCACAATATTCTAGGACCACTTGGTCGATATGATCACCCCTGGAAAAAAACAAAACAAAAACAAACAAACAAATAAACACGCATCTTTGATATGGCTTGTGGCAAAAAACACAAAATTCTACATTTTTGTAGATAGAAGCTTCTACAATGGAGTTTTCTGATACGTTGAATCTGATGGTGTGCTTTTTGTTAGGATTCTATGACTTTTAGGGGGTGTTTTTCCCCACTTTCTAAAATAAGGTAAATTTTCTCAGGCTCGTAGCTTTTGATGGGTAAGACTAAACCTGATGAAACTTATATATTTAAAATCAGCATTAAAATGCGATTCTTTTGATGTAGCTATTGGTATGAAACTTCCATTGTTTAGAGTTTTGGTTACTATTGAGCCGGGTCGCCCCTTACTACAGCTCGTTACAACGAACTGCTTGATATCATAACATAAAAAGAGAGGTTAAGGCCATCAGCGGCACAAAGAAACTGCTCCAAGGTTTAGGAGGGGCAAGTTTTAACAGGGGGTTTTTATTCCATATATATTTTAATTTTATTATGCTTTATTTTTTAATGCCCTTATCTAAGATTGATCCCTCTATTAGTCGGTTAAAGGTAAAGTTTTAAATTTTTTCCAAGTTAACCCAGAGTTGAAGAAACGCAAAAGGTAGTAAAATGTGAATAAGAAACTTTTCAAAGCACGATATAATCTTAGTAAAAAAAAGTAAGGGGTTGAAAGCGGGTACACCATATAGTTCATAATTTTTAAGGTTACTTCGTTTTTTTTCTTAGAAAAAAACAACTATTTTCTTATTTCATTTTTATTAGGCTTGACCATGCAGTTTACTGCATTTAAACAGTGCAAGGAGTTCGACAGTTTTTGCTATTTCCCAGTCAATTAAACTGACAAACTGGCAACAACTAATAAAAGTCCCAATGCAACTCTAATTTGATAAAATAGAGAAATAAACGATTTTGTATTGTACGAGTCCGACTCGTAAAAAGTTTTTTTCCAACCCACTGAACAAAAATCAAGGATACGTAAGAATATATATATATATATATATATATATATATATATATATATATATATATATATATATATATATATATATATATATATATATATATCAAACAATCAAATAAATCAATCAAAATGACTAACCGTTTTTTTCCGTTCGGTCATCGAATATTGTAGTTTGTATAATATCTTTAAGGGTATCCTCGGTCAATGGAGAAGCATATTGCTTAAAAGGCACATTTGCATAAGTGTTATCCATCTCGTATCAAAAGTTAAACTACGAATAGTATATTTATTCAAAACTATTTATATTTGAAACATATCCGTCAACTCCGCCTTTAACTAGGTGTTTCCGGCTTGAATTGATTTTGATATTAATTTATGGTATTTTAGTTCATATATGCCCAAAGGGGATTATGTATTAGCATAGACGGAAAATATGTCAGGTCAAGGATACCAATTGAAGGCCCATAGAGCTTTTTCTTAATGCCTATATATCTGAAGATAGTGGCATTAAATTAGATTATTATACCCAAGTAAAACGTGATGTCAAAATAAAGTTGAAATTTAATTTTTTGAGTTTAACTATATGGGATAGACTATATTGAAGCCTACAAAAATTATCAAATCCTACAAGTCCCTACAAAGGGACATATTTCATTTAGGGTGAAACAGGTCTACTGGTATTATTTGAAAAACGAACTGGAATTATTCCACATATGAAGGGTCCCCTTCATATGTTTTACGCTCAAGTTCGACTGTATACTAAAACTGAATCATGGGGGCTGTTTAATTTGAATAGGAAGTTTTTTTGTTTTTTGTTATTGCTGATAGCCTTAGTTGAAAGAGAAGGGTATTGAGGGGGAGGCAACCCTTCTTATATGGAATAAATCTGCAAAAAATTGATATACAAATTTGTTTTTATTTTTCATGCTTGGTTCACATACATATAAACTTGCCGCTCTGGCTCCTTATAAACACATGTGGCAGCATATCTTCTCATTTTCCGGACTAGAAAATATAATAAAAGGTTTATTTGCGACAATAGAAAAAAAAGAAATTAAATTAACAACACTTCTTGAGCACTAAGGTCTTTTTGTCTGCGCTGCAAGTTGTTGCTGTAGCCCGGTTTGATTCCTGGGTTTTATATTACCAGATTAACCCAGAAGCCACTGTGCAACCTTTTGACATACAAATTGAAAGTTTTAATCTTCTGGGTTATCAGAAGTTATTGCCAGTTTTTTGCCTCCCACTTCAAACTACCGGGATACAGCACAAACTAGAAATATCTTGACAAAAAGCTTAAACTTTTTCCATACAGTAGACTGCATAGGCAAGTTGAATTTTAATTAAGAAAAATTGAGTTTCTTAAAAAAAAATTAATTTAATTGAAAAAAATTGTATGCCAAAAAAACGTCTAGAGCAGAATTGCAACTTATAACAAGTAGGAACTATTTGATACAAAAAGAGAGGGGGGCTACAAATTTCTCAAACCCTTTTTTTCCCACTAAATTTTTATACTTCTATAAAACGCTTTTTATTCTCATTTAACTTCAATTTAAACTTGAACAATTATTCTCAAATATTCGGGGCAAAGTTTAATCCGTCATTCGGGGGCAAACTTTCACCCGTGCCCAATCCAATCCTAATTTGAATAATTAAGAAAATGCTTTAAGTGACTCATTAAAATTTTGAAATTCCAAGTTTTAATAATTTTGTAGGCTTCAATGTAGTGTGTCACAAAAAATTAAACCCGAAAAGTTCAATTTCCACCTTCTTTTGCCATCACATTTAACTTGGTTACAATAATCGAACTTGATTTCAGTATCTTCAGATATATAGACATTAAGAAAAAGCACGTCCAGAAGTGCCGTTCTTGCCAAAGCGCTGGAGCCCCCCTAACTCCCCGAAAGAGAGTGGATCCAGTCCAGTTCTGAATGTGTAACCTTTGGAGATACCTTATTTGATTAAGTAATGAAAGTTCAACTCCTTTTTAAGAGTCAGAAGTGATTGGAGGGCTAATAAGCCATCTTTTTGTGACCTATTTTCCCAAAATATAATTTTTGTTCAAAATAGTCCGAAAACCTAGTAAGTACGCTTTATGGACTTAATCGCCTTCCCAGCCCGTGGAGAAAGGGATTTGATTTGCGCATGTTCCTTATTGCTGCTTTGATACTTCGTTTGCTTTGATCCTTAGTTTTACTGATTTACAGGGTAACTTTGATTTATTGGACAAGGGCTGTAGCTTATGTGAAATTTCTGTTGTTAATTTGATTCTTTCTTTTCTTTGATTAATAGAGGAAATTCCACAAAAAGAGTTTATCAAACATCTAAATTAAGCTAAAATTAGCAGAAATAAAGGTAAATAATCTTTCGAAGATAAAACTACCACAAATCACTGTCAATAAATCAATGGAACCCATAAAAAAACAGAATTTACAATAAAATGCCTAGTCAAACTCAAAGTGAGCAAGATTAGCTGAGTTATTGAGCAAAGTAAAGTTGATGACCCCCATTCTTTTTCAAGACAAGAAAATAATTTGTACTTTACTAAAAAAAATGAACAAACAGATAACAATTGACCGTGGATTGTCAGTTTAATTTACATATACTGATTTTTATTCCATAAAGTATTATTTTTTTTAAAGTAAAATTAGCGAAAACATCTAAAATATATTTCGTTTTTTGTATAGTACCAAATACTGAACTTTATATTGCACTCTCTAGTCTTGAGAAGGCATTGGGGTTATCAGCCTTTTTACAAGTTATTACCGATTTACGCCCTTTATACAATCCATATTAATCTACTGATATACGCCAACAATCCATATTAATCTACTGATGTACACCCTTTATACCTTAAATTGCAGCTTGGAGCAATATAAGGATTTTTCCTTGTAGAAGCTCCAGAGTTGATAACACATGACACATAGTTGAATACATACACTTGACTAGTGGTTTGATGTTGCTGATTCCGATTTGAGTGCTTCCCAGTTATACTTCCAATCTTTTTTTGACCATTCGTTGTCAAGATGGTTCTTAAAGCTGTCTGTGGTTTGGGCAGCAATGGTATCTGGCAGTAATTTGTTCCAGAGGTTGGCAACACGGTTGGTAAGAAAATGAGCGCGTTGCCGCTTTGAAGAGAAATGCTTGGATAACTTCAAGTTATGTCCCCTTGTACGAGAATCCTGAGACGCCAGAGGAAGAAGACCAGGAACTGCCTTTGTATTAATAAGTTTATGAACCATAATGGCATCACCCCGTCTTCTTCTATAAACCAGAGTTGGGAGTTTCAGCTTGCAGAGCCTTGTAGGGTAAGGGAGCTCATGCAGTCCACTCACCATCTTAGTAGCTCTTTTCTGGACATCTTCAAGAATTTTAGCATCCTTTTTGAAAAAGGGGGATGCAAGGACCATGCCTGTCTCAAGCCTCGGCCGAACAAGTCCTTTATACAAAAGGCTCAGAATTTTAGGAGAACGGGAGGAAATGGTTCTTTTTTTGAGCCCTAGTGATGAGTTAGCTGATGCTGCTGCCTTCTTTGCGTGACTGCTAAATTTAAGATCATTGTCAACAATTACTCCTAGGTCACGTTCCTCCAATACTGGAGAAAGGAGCTGACCGTAAAGAGAGTATGTTGTATTGATATTCCTGTGCCCAAAGTGTAAAACATGACATTGTTATACATTGAAAGTGAGTAGCCAAGATTTCGCCCACACGCTAAGGAGATCAAGGTCATTTTGAAGTTGGGAAGTATCTTCAAGAGTGCTAGCTGGACTAATTACTTTGGAATCATCTGCATATAACGTCATCCTGCTTTTAAGTGCTAGAGGAGCATCATTTATGAAAATATTGAACATGGTGGGGACAATAACACTACCCTGTGGAACCCCACTGATAACATTCTGAGAGGAGGATAGAATAGGATTGCCATCTTCATCAAACAGTCTTACATGCTGAACACGATTCCTCAAGAAATCCAGAATCCATTTAAGAATTTTTTCCTCCAAACCAATAGATTGTAGCTTAAGCTCAAGTCTCCCATGACAAACTTTGTCAAATGCTTTTGAAAAATCAAGGAGGATCATGTCAACATGGATTCCCAACTCCAGTAGTTTTGTAATATAGTCTTATGACTCAAGCAGATTAGTTTCAACTGATCTGTTGCATCGGAAACCATGTTGAGAGCTGTTAAGAAGATGATTCCGATCAAGATGCTCAATAACTGCTTTGTTGACAATACGTTCAAGAAGCTTAAAAACAACAGATGTAATACTAATAGGCCGGTAATTTTCCACATAATCTTTCCTTCCCTTTTTGTGAATGGGGGTAATATATGCCACTTTCCACTCAGCAGGAAGCTTTGAGCTATCAAGAGATAGTCTAATGTTTTGAGAGTGGGTATACTAATTCTGTTCTCCACTCATGCAAGAGGTGGTTGCAAATTGGTCAAATTAGAGTCGCATTGGGACTGTTATTAGTTGTTGCCAGTTTGTCAGTCTAATTGACTGGGAAATGGCAAAAACTGTCGAACTCCTTGCACTGTTTAAATGCAGTAAACTGCATGGTCGAGCCTAATAAAAATGAAATAAGAAAATAGTTTTTTTGTTTTTTTTTTAAGAAAAAAAAACGAAGTAACCTTAAAAATTATGAACTATATGGTGTACCCGCTTTCAAACCCTTACTTTTTTTACTAAAATTATATCGCGCTTTGAAAAGTTTCTTATTCACATTTTACTGCCTTTTGCGTTTCTTCAACTCTGAGTTAACTTGGAAAAATTTGAAACTTTACCTTTAACCGACTAATAGAGGGATCAATCTTAGATGAGGGCATTAAAAAAAAAAGCATAATACAATTAAAACATAAGTGGAATAAAAACCCCCTGTTAAAAACTTGCCTCTCCTAAACCCTGGAGCAGTTTCTTTGCGCCGCTGATGGCCTTAACCTGTCTTTTTATGTTATGATATCAAGCAGTTCGTTGTAACAAGCTGTAGTAAGGGGCGACCCGGCTCAATAGTAACCAAAACTCTAAACAATGGAAGTTTCATACCAATAGCTACATCAAAAGAATCGCATTTTAATGCTGATTTTAGATATATAAGTTTCATCAGGTCTAGTCTTACCCATCAAAAGCTACGAGCCTGAGGAAACACCCCCTAAAAGTCATAGAATCCTAACAAAAAGCACACCATCAGATTCAACGTATCAGAGAACTCCATTGTGGAAGCTTCTACCTACAAAAATGTGGAATTTTGTGTTTTTGCCACAAGCCAGATCACAGATGCGTGTTTATTTGTTTGTTTGTTTTTTTTTTTTTTTTTCCAGGGGTGATCATATCGACTAAGTGGTCCTAGAATGTTGTGAAAAGGTTCATTCTAACGGAAATGAAAATTTCTAGTGCCCTTTTTAAGGGACCGAAAAAATTGGAGGGCACCTAGGCCCCCTCCCACGCTAATTATTTTCCCAAAGTCAACGAATCAAAATCCTGAGAGCCATTTTATTCAACGTAGTAAAAAAACCTTATAACTATGTCTTTGGGGACGACTTACTCCCCCACAGTCCCTGTGGGAGGGGCTACAAGTTACAAACTTTGACCAGTGCTCACATATAGTATTGGTTATTGTGAAGTGTACAGACGTTTTCAGGGGGATTTTTCGGTTAGGGGAGGGGCTGAGAAGAGGGGTATATGTTGGGGGAACTTTCCATCAAGAAATATGTCATGGGGGAAGAAAACTTTTATGAAGGGAGTGCAGGATTTTCTAGCACTATTTAAAAAAAAACAATGAAAAAATAAATATGAAAAAGTTTTTTGAACTGGAATTAAGGAGCAGCATTGAAACTTAAAACGAACATAAATTATTACGCATATGAGGGGCTAACCTCCTCCTAATACCTCGCTCTTTAGCGCTAAAGTTTTTTTTAGTAATTTCAACTATTTATTGCATAAAGAGCGGAGCGTTGGTCTTAACGCTCAACGCTCTTAACGTTAAAGTCTTTATTATTTTGAAGAGTAAATTCGTGACATACAGGCAAACTTTAGCTTACAGTTTATTTTTAATTCAAAGGATTAAATATAAAAAAAAGTCATTTTAAATGAAAGTAAGGAGTAATATTAAGACTTAATACGAGCAAAAAATATCGTATAGGAAATAGGATATCCCCTCCTCAACGACCCCCTCTTGATGTTAATATTTTTATCATTTTGAAAAGTAATTTCGTGACATACAGTCAACCTTTAGCGTAAAGAGCGCAGCATTAAGGGGGTACTGCCTCTTTCATATACGGAATAATTTCTGTACGTTTTAGGTTTTAATGTCGGTCCTTACTTTCACTTAAAATCAACATGGTTTTCTTTATTCAATCTCTGAACGTTTTTATATTAATGCAGGTTTGGAATTTAACTTACCGTACTTGAATAGTTTAATTAAATTTGAACATTAATTATATATTTTTTAAAACTAATATTAACCCAAGTTTGATTTTTGTTTAAGCTGTTTAAGAAAGAACTTCTGAGTCACAAAGTCTATTTAATTTGAATAATAGAATATACAATAAGTTAAAACAAAAATTTTAGCTTAAGAGTGAGCTACTAAGGAGAGCCAGCCCATCTCATATACGTAATGTTTTCTGTTCGTTTTTAATGTTGATTCTTAGTTTCAACAGTAAAACTTGTTTTTATTTAATTGCTAATCATTTTTTGAATAATGTCAGGAGATCCAGCTCATTTTTCATGGATAATTCCCTCCCCCAATAAAAATTTCTCCATGGAAAAATTCTCCCACGTAACTTAAATTAGCTTAAACAAATATAACTTAAATAACTTAAACAAACTATTGATTATATCGGATATTATTTTAAACAATTCAAACTTTATCATAATGAGCGAGGTATTGACGAGGGGGAAAACTCCCTCAAATAACTAATATGAGGGGTTCTCCCCCTCCTCAATACCTTGCTCTGTACTCTAAAGCTCGAATTTTGATCCAATTCTTTAAGAATGACCCATGAATCACAAATGTTGTTTAATTAGAATAAATAGCTCTTTGGAAATTGGTAAAAGACCTAAAAGAGCGCTCTACCATAGACCAGATTTTCTTCACTTGGCGAATGATGGAGAAGTATACGATATCTAGTTCGCGAAAGAGCTGCTAGTACTCTTCATTGATTTCAAGCAGGCTTTTTACCTGATGTGGTGAGATGGATTATGTCACATCCTGCAGAACTGAAAACATAGTCCCTGATAAGAACCATATATTCACATTTCGTCAGCCAAGTCCAAACGCCTGAGGGATTGACAGAGGGGTTTCTGACGTCGGCGGGCGTTCTTTAAGGTTGTCTCTTTTCACCCCACCTCTTTAGCCTATTCCTCAACGCAGCGCTATCATTTGCCAAGACTATTGACGGTGCAGAAATTGAAGCGAAGCTTATCGATAAATTGGCATACGCAGATGACATCGAAAAATTCAATAGTCAAGAGTATCTACTCCAAGCTGATACCGACGAACCAAGACCAAGGTTATGCGGGTGTCTAGAGACCTTACTTCAAGAAACGTGCAGCTAACAATAAAATGAGAGCCAGTAGAAAATGTTGACTCCTTTGTCTACTTAGGGAGCCTTCTAACTTCTGATAACGACTGCCCGAAATCGATCAAATGAAGACTTGGCCTGGCAGGCGCCTGCTTCAATAACCTCTTCTGGCCAATCTGGAAAAACAAGACTCTGTCAACTTCTCTGAAGGTGCGACTCTTCAACTCTCTCATAATCCCAATTGCTTTATACTGAAGCGAAACTTTATCAATAAAGGCTGATGATGAGCGAATAATATCCGTGTTTGAAAGTAAAGGCCTTAGACGCATTGCAGGGATCACCTACATTGACCGAGTCTCAAAAGAAGACCTCTGAATACTACTCCGTTGTCCCTGCACCATCGTGGACCAGGTCAGAAGCCAACAAATCCACTGGCTTGGCCATATCCGGCGAATGTCGGCCAGCCAGCTCCCAAAAAATCACATTCGAAGGACGGGTCCACGGCACGCGCCCCGGAGGTCAACCTCGTAAGAGACGGACCGACAACTTCCCGGCCAATAACCTACCCCAGCTACTTCGTCTAATGCCAGATAGATCGAAGTACCGTACCATTTGTTCAGAAGAGAAGAAGGCCCACAACAGCCACAAAGGCCGGACGAGACTTAAGTCAAGTAAGTCAATGGGCTAAAATCATAATTTTCAGCCCTTCCCCCCGAAGACTGTACAGGAATAAGTTGTCCTCAAAGACAAAGCTATTAGATATTTCGACTGTGCTGAACAAAATGGCTATCTCAAAGCTCTGATCCGGTGACTTTGGTAAAAAAGAGCCCGGGAGGGGTCCTAGTTGTTGGCCGAATTTTTCGACATTTATATAATGGCACTAGAACTTTTAATTTATGTTTGAATAAGCCCTTATGTGATATTCCAGGAATACTTGGTCGACAGGATTTCCCCTGGAAAAAATAAAAAATAAACTTGCAGTCGTGATCTTTGTTCCGGCCAAAATACAAAATTCCACATTTGTGTAGATAGAAGCTTGAAACCTCTATACTAGGGTCCTCAGATACGCTGAATCTAATGGTGTGATTTTCATTAAATGACTTTTAAAGAGTTTCCCCTTTCTTTAAAAAATAAGATAAATAATACATACTTTATATATATATATATATATATATATATATATATATATATATATATATATATATATATATATATATATATATATATATATATATATATATATATATATATATAAATATATATATATATATATATATATATATATATATATATATATATATATATATATATATATATATATATATAATTTTTATTTCACTAGAAAATAATTTTTACAAATTTTTTGACAGAATCATTTTTAAATGACATTTATTTTATTGATTTTTTGTAGGGAAGGAAATCCCTTCCAAAAGGTTTCGCACCCATTATACAGAAAAGCAACTGCTTGAGCTTGAAGCGGAGTTCAAGAAGAACATCTACATCAGTAAAAATCGAAGAATGGAACTGTCACATTCTTTCCAAGTTAGTGAGCGAAAGATAGCAATTTGGTTCCAGAATCGACGATCAAAATTAAAAAAGAATCAACAGACTTTAAAACCCTCAGAAAAAGTTACTATTAACGGAAGTACATCGTATCAACCAAGCACACAGTGTGTCAACAATTTTATATTCCCTTTTTCTGTGCCAACTAATTTACCAGCCCCTATGACAAACACAATCCCCGAGTCAGTGAACCAAGTGAAAAACTGTGCATTTGATGCTTTTAGTCCTTCAAGTATAGGTTTTCCTTTGACAAGAACATCAAGTGACCAAGTGAACCAATCTACTCATAATCCTTACAATTTCTTATATCCATCATCTCCACCCACAGGCATGCCTGTCCTTACGGAAAGCAATACAACTTGGATGGAAAAAAATGTGGTGGCTGCAAGCCATCAGTGTCAGTGGCCTAATACTGAAATCAATTTAAATCAACAATCCTATTTCTACAACAATTTCTTTCCCGAGCAGCCCAACTGTAGCTTTTATTAGCTTTGACCTGTACTTGTTCTGAGGTATGGTGACGTAGTTTTACTAATACTCTATATATGTTTATAGTTTTTGATTGTTTTTGTTAATATATTTGACGATATTTTGTAAAAAAATAATTAAATTATTTTTTATATACCAGACTGCTTGTTTCCCTTTTAATTTAAGATATATATATATATATATATATATATATATATATATATAATGTATATATATATGTATATATATATATATATATATATATATATATATATATATATATATATATATATAATGTATATATATATGTATATATATATATATATATATATATATATATATATATATATATATATATATATATATATATATATATATATATATATATATATATATATATATATATATATATATAATGTATATATATGTATATATATGTATATATATATATATATATATATATATATATATATATATATATATATATATATATATATATATATATATATATATATATATATATATAATGTATATATATATGTATATATATATATATATATATATATATATATATATATATATATATATATATATATATATATATATATATATATATATATGTATACATGAATTTTTAAATGGTTTTCAATTAAAATATAAAAATTGGATCGATATGCATTGAAATTACCAGTACTTGGAAAATAGACAATTGGTGGCCAAAGGAGTGACAAAAAATCATGGAGCAATAAAAAAGATTATAAATGATTCCTGTATATACGTTTATTTGATTATGAGTCTTGGTAACATAATAAGCATTGGTAAACAATTTGACATTAGCTATTGTGAAGAAAGGCAAGTGGATCTATCTATAGGAGATTTTTTCTTAAGTTCTAATGTTGCTACTTACCTTTTAATAGGAAAAAACTGCTTTTTTCTTTATTTTCCGATTTTTTTCATATAATCCAAGAAATAGCCACCCCCTATTTAATAATCCACCAATGAAAATCACTCCAAATAAATTTTCAACGACGTAAAATTTTCCCATCTAGAAACTACCTCTGAGAAATTCCGTTCCCACTTTGAATTCCTCCCAGAAAGGTTTACGCCATGAAAAATAGTCCTTATCCTGCTTTCATTTGAACAAATGCTTATTTGTATTTGGTTTTTAATCCTTGTTAAGTTCATGGGAGAATCCTCTTTGTGAAAAGCCTTTCCCCGAAATTCCTCTTCCCCCTTGGAAGCTTTCTCTCGTAAATAGGTTCCTGGTGGAGAATTTATCCGGGTGGTTATTCCTGTCATTGAGTACATTTTTACCAAAAAATATGTATATTTAAAATTGGGTAGCCGACGAGCAAGTAAGATAAATAAAACGATTCCTGTATAGGAATTCTGGTAAACTATCCCTGTGTAAGCATTTCATCAAAATGCTGGTCCCCAGAAACATCCATCCCAATAGGATATTCACTTCGAGGAATAAAAATCCCCAGACCCCCTCCCTGAAAAGTGTCGGTATACTTCCATATAAAAAAAAGTGAATCTAACATTTCACGGTAACTTCTCACTTGAGGGGAAATTTTTCAGGGATGAGTCATTAACAGGGAGAGCTATCCATTTAAGTGCAAGTTTCCGGCGGGTTAACCTTACAGAAGAAGTCTTTCACGGGGAGGAATCATCCGTAATTCGTATAGGAAATTTGTATTATGTGTCTTACTTTCCCACTGGCGACTGTATTTTATGTGTGGCGATACTTAAGAGAATTACATGGGTTAATTTTCAGGGGAATTATAATTCCCTGCGGGAATTCTATATGGAGGGGAATATCCCAAGAGAGAACTTACCCAGGGGGAATTCTTATCAGGAGAAACTGTCCATTGGGAAATTTTCCGCGGGAGAAGAGTTTTCTGAGGGAATTTGCAGTGAGGATACATCTCTCCGCGGATAAATTTCTGATGGAAGTATTTTAAGTAAGAATAACATTCTATGGAGGACTATTTCGTGGAAGGGAGCAGATTTCATGGGATGACTTGAAATACGACAAGAAATTAAATAAAAAGATAGTTTTTTTCTACTTGCAGTAAGAAGCAACACTAAAACTTAAGACGAACAGAAATTATTCCGTCTTCCGGGGGGGCTCATGTTGTTCCTTATGTTCAGTAGGAAAAACTTACTTTTTTGAAATTTAAAGAAAACAATGGACGAATTTTATAACTTATGGGCCTTCCTTCGGTGGTTTTGGGGTATTCTTGAATTAGTCCCATAGCCAATCAAGGACTATGGGTTCAATATGATCATTCCTGGGAAACAGAAATGAAAATAACAAACGAATATAAATAAACACATATCTGTGATCTTTCTTCTGGCAACACTGTATATGTGTTCGAAATATCCTGTTAAATAATTTTATATCTGTTCACTGTCAATTAAAAGGTTTCATCCCTATTTTGAACTATTTTACTATCGTTATTTAATTACATACAGTAGACCGCATAGGTAAGTTTAAATTTAATTGAAAAAAAAGGCTTTTTTAAAATTTTAAAGTATTTATTTCAAGATTTCAGCAATTACAGACCGATTTTGCTACCCCTATTCTGTCTCAAATTTTTGAAAAAATATTACATAAACAAATGGTTGAATTCTTGCAGATGAAAGAGCTATTTTATGCAAATTAAATTGGTTTCAGAAAAGGATACTCTTCAGAGCAGGCAGTTCAGTATTTTACATTTATGACTAAAATGGTGCTTTGGAGCTGGTGCTTTGGCATTTGGCATTTGAAGCTGACGAATGTCTGTTCCTAGACATTTTGAAGGCGTACGATGTATTGAACCATGTGATTCTTCTGAAAAAGTTATATTGTGCTACTAGATGAAATGCTCTCAAAATTATTTCACATATTTGAATCATCAATGTGCAGTGGATGATATGGAATAAAATGACTACCGCGTTCGTTACGTTATTCCCCAGGAGTCCCCTCTCGGCCTCTTTTTTTCTAAATATGACATCAACCAAGCAATCTGTGATGTGACAACGAATGTTGGAAATGGAGACGAAAAGAATAAACTTTGCAAATCTCTTGTGCTAGCCTCTAGGGACACTGAGCAATTATATGGTAAAAGTAGAGTAATGGTTACAGCTTAATAAGCTGAAAGTAAATCACAGCAGATTTGGTTTCGTTGTTAGGCAACAGTTTATTAGTCCATCATTATTTACTATCTATTTTCATTATTATATGTTTATTTCATCATCCTTACATTTTGTCATTAGTTTCTACGCCTCCCGCTCTACCTCTTTAAATATCAGTCTGAGGGTTCGTGGAGAGTAAGTAGTTTGTCCATTATATAGTATTTTTGGCATCAACCTACCCTCCAGTACACAATTACTCAGCCCCCCCCCCATTTATTATAATCATTGGGAGCAATAATTTTTCTTTAATTACAGTTTGAATCTGATTTTATTTAAGATTAAAATGCATAGTAGTTAAATATACTGATTAAATGAAATGATCTCTTTGCAAGGAATCCTTGTTGTTTAAAATTTACTGAATTTTCTTTTATTTTGGATATAAATTTAGACGCTCTATATGATTGAGACTTTATTTTTGATACATTTATTTAAAAATGAACTTATTCATAAGGCAATACACAAAAAAATATAATCCTTCTCACCTAACCATCACTGCTATCCTAGAGCTTATCCCTTCGGAAAATTGTATGCCAGTGCCTTTGTAGAAACCTAGGTGGAATTCACACCGGTCCAGGCATACGTTAACGAAAATAAGTTCCAGAATATTGAGATGTATCCATGGTGTTTCAATGTTTCCGTTTTGCTTACTGCGAGTGGTCTCACGCGCTAAGTTTATTTTCATCAATTCGTCGAAGTGTTTTTTCAAAGATAAATTGTTTTGATTCTGGGAAATTTCCCAATTGATTAAAAATTCGCTGAGATTGCTCTCAAGCCGAACCATTGGTGAAAAGACGAACTCTATTGCAATCAAGTTGCAGTTGCAGCCATTTAATAAACTACCAAGGAAATTACATTTTAAAAGCCTGGATATCAGGAATAAAAGTGTAAAGAAGCTGAAGAAGACGCGTTCCTTTGTGTTTAAATATGTTCCCTTGTCTTGAGCTGATATTACGAAAAGTATACTTGAACAATTTATCAAACAGTTCGTGGTAACGAACTGTAGTAAGGAGCGACCCGGCTCAATAGTAACCAAAACTCAAAAAAATGGGGTTTCAATATCAATAGATACATCAAAAGAATCGCATTTCAATGCTGATTTTAAATATATAAGTTTAATCAAGTTTAGTATTACCCATCAAAAGTTACGAGCCTGAGAAAATTTGCCTTATTTTAAAAATACAGGAAAACAACCCCTAAAAGTCATAGAATCTTAACAAAAATCACACCATCAGATTCAGCGTATCAGAGAACCTATTACATCAAGCTCCTATCTACAAAAATGTGGAAATTCTTATTTTTTGCCAGAAGACGAATCACAGGTGCGTGTTTATTTGTTTGTTTGTTTTTTGTTTTTTTTCAGGGGTCATCGTATCGACCAAGTGGTCCTATAATGTCGCAAGAGGGCTCATTCTAACGGAAATGAAAAGTTCTAGTGTCCTTTTCAAGTGACCGAAAAAATTGGAGGGTACCTAGGCCCCCTCTCACGCTAATTTTTTCTACAAAGTCAACGGATCAAAGTTTTGAGATAGCCATTTTGTTCCGCATAGTCAAAAACCATAATAACTATGTCGTTGGGAATGACTTACTCCCCCACAGTCCCTGGGGGAGGGGCTGCAAGTTACAAACTTCGGCCAGTGTTTACATATAATAATGGTTATTGGGAAGTGTACAGCGTTTTCAGGAGATTTTTTTTTGTCTCGGTGTGGGGTTGAGGGGAGGAGGCTATGTGGGAGGATCTTTCCTTGGAGAAATATGTCACGGGGGAACAGAATTTCAATAAAAGGGCGCAGGATTTTCTACAATTACTATAAAAAAAAAACAATGAAAAAATAAATATGGAAAAGTTTTTTCAACTGAAAGTCAGGAGTAGCATTGAAAATTGAAACGAGCAGAGATTATTACGCATATGAGGGGTTCTAAAAATACTTTAACATAAAGAGCGAGGTATTTAGGAGGGTATAAATACCTCGCTCTTTAGGCTATAAAAAAAAAAACTAGTTATTTTTTAACTGAAAGTAAGGAGCGACATTAAAACTTAAAACGAACAGAAATTACTCCGTATATGAAATGGGTTGTTACCTCCGCAATCCCTCGCTCTTTACGCAAAAGTTTGACTCTTTGCCTAAATTCTGCTTTTTAAAACAATTAAAAACTTTAGCGTACAGAGCAAGGGATTCAAGTGTTAACAAACAATTCAAGTGTTAACAAACTTCGTATATTTGTGTAAAAGTAAGAAAAGTAATTAAAAGTACTGGTACTTAACCATCACTTTATATTAAAGGCTGAGAAATCACGTGAAAACACATGTCCAGCAATGGATCTTGCTGTCCCACCTGAGGAACTAGGATCTGGTAAGACTAGGACAATATCCTTTTTGTCGACCGTTGCTTTGTCCTCAATCTCTGGGAATACGAACTTCGGGCCAATCTTTCTCAAAAACTTGACGTCAGCAACATCGTTATCGATGGACTCGACTAGCCCAACGTAATACACACACGAGGACTTGCTTTTTCCTAATTCAAACTTGACGAGAACGAACTTTCCGATTTGGATGGGAGAAACCGGTCTGTCGCTCGCCACAACATCATCCTCTCCCAAATCAAGTGACATGTCCGACTCATCATCACAAATGTCATCTGGCAGTTCGGGTTCTGATGAACTGGTCTCCGAAACTGAAAGCCTGATGAAAGCTGATGGTTTTCGCTTATTTCCCACCGTGGTCTGTCGACGACCGACCATTTTCTTGGTTTTAGTGATTTTCTTTTGTGGCGTTTTTTTCTTGGCTTTCTTCGCTTCTCTGTTGTGCTTTTCTTTTTCCAGCTGTTCTTTTTCAGGGGTATCTGTCAGTATGCGGGTTTTTCCTCTTTTTCTTCCATTCGAAGGATTTCTTTTTGTTGGGTCAATCCTTGGGTGCGGCCTTACAGACTCGGGGGTGATAGGAGCTGTCCCGGATGTACCGGGAGCGGGACCTTCAGGTTCAGAGTCCTGGATAACTTCACCGTGATCTGCTGCCTCTGTAGTAGATTTAGTAGTTGCAGCTAGTGGGACGTCAGTAACGAGAGCAGGGAGAAAATCTGATTCGCCAAAAGCATGACGATTGAATGGGAAAATACCGGGCCTTTGAAACCCAGCAACAATTTTGCTGGGGCAGAACTTATCTAGGAACGGTTGTCGGGATAGCTCGGCTACTTCATGGATCGATATTCTGCCACCTGGATGTGCTATAAGCCATTCGTTGAAACTATTACGTAGCCCGTTTTTAAAAGATCCATAAACACTGATATCAAGGGGTTGCAGTTTATGTGAAGAGTGTGGGGGGAACGTCAGCACAACAATTCCGTTTTCTCTGCAAAAGTGAACAATTTCAACGGAGATATGGCTGCCGTGGTTATCCATCAAAAGCAAGTGAGGATCTTCCTTCGTCGATTTTGTTTCACTTTGAAAATGCTTCATAGAGAGGAGGCAATTGTCATCCGTCATCCAGCCGCTTTTGTTAGACAGACCTAAACTTCCAGGTGGGCCCAGGTTATACATCCGGCAATTCACATGAACTCTAGGGAAGACAAAACAGGAGGGATAACCCGTCCGGCTGCATTGATGAAAGCTAGCATAGTCGTGTTCTCTCCCCGCTCTGCTGAAGCAATTTGTGAGACTTGCTTAGCCCCCTTCCTGGCTACAACCTTGGGGGGATCCAAAACAGTAGGGATACCTGTTTCATCACAGTTCCAGATTTTGCTAGGTGGAAACTTATGCCTGCTGTAAACTTCTGCTAGGTTGTCATAGAACTTGCTGACCACTGGAGCATTAAACCCGGAAGCACGTGCTTGACTAGTATTTTCTGGAGACCGGATTGATAGCTCATTTCCTCTCTTCATAAACGAAGAGAACCAGTCTAGGCCTGCCCTTCCCTTTTCCGTCCACGTTAAGGGCATCTTCACATTAAGCTTTACTGCAAACTCATAGGCAAGCTTACGAGTTGAAAGCCCTGTCAGCCCATGATTCATCAGCGATGCTGCTTTTAAATATTTGGTGAGTTGCTTTTCTTGCTCTCTAGTAAAAACTTGCTAAAATCCACGTCTCTCAGATGGCAGGACCTTAGCCGGAGATTTATCAGTTTCCAGAATATCGGGCTGGGCATCCAGTTCAGCACGGTATCGTCTAAGGGCATCATTAACTGTTGACTTTTTGAGTCCAAAGTTCTCCGCAGCTGCTCTGATAGAGCTACCATCTTTGACGATCGAAGCGACTGCTCTTTGTAACGTTGCTAGATCAGGGGGTGGTTTGTCTCGTTTTCGCTGATACGTTCATACCATTTTCTGAAAAGAAATGAAGTATTAGAACTGATAAGAATAATAGTGAAACTATCAAATTATCAAATATATTTTATTTTTTATGTTATTCCCCCCTCTCCCTCTATAAAGTCCTGCCAGTCGTTCTTCCAAGAATTATCTAACTGCATTGATGTTAGGATTTTGATGTTAGTCAGAATTTTAGCTTTAAGAACAACTGCACAGGGGCGATTAGATTAGAATGCAAAGTATTTTTAACGTTATCTCAAGAATAGAAGAGCTTTATTATGTGCATTAAATTTTTACTTCATTAAATACAGATAACTTGTGTTTAATTTAATATCAGAATAGCTTACAGTCTATCTTTTTCCACTATTAAATAATAGTGCAATTTCTTTCAGGTTTAAAAAATTACGAACTTTCAAATTTAGGTACACCTTACCATTTTAAAACAATTCTAAAAACAAATCCTAAATAGCACAATTCTACCTCCATGAATAGATGGATCTAAAACTAGCGAAATAGATGGATCTAATGGATACGTTCGTACCATTTTCTGAAAAGAAATAAAGTATTAGAACTGATAACAATAATAGTGAAACTTTTGCAGGTCTGTGCAGCTTTATTTCAAACTCTGGCAAGTAACACTTCACTTTGAACTTCACATGATGGGGGCATTTTCGGACAGGCAAGAAATAATGTCCGTACATGCCCCGTAATCTGTGTCCGGAAATTCCCCACAGTGACCTTTAATAAAAAGATGGCTGCCAAAAAAAAAAATATGAAATTATATACATTACTTTATAATTAGAAAGTAGCCAATAGATCACTCTCTTACCTGCCGAAACCGCTTTCCTCTAAAGCTTGCAGAACGCCTGAAAATTGACAAGGAACATACAGCTAGAAATTTAAATTTACCTCCAAATTTGCATCTGACCCTCTCAAAGGAACATTTATTACTGAATTCTAGTCAGAATTTGATCGAACGTGCATTACATGCTCGCCATCTACTGACATTTTTGTCAAATTTTTGTATCGATATCTGAACGAGCAATATCGTTTGTCCGATCATGCCCCCGTCCGAAAAAGCCCCTGTCTCCCTTACAATCAGTTTCAAAAATACTAATGTTTTGCAGTATCAATAGTTGTAACTAGTGTATGCATCAAAATTATATTTTGGGTAATTGAATTATGTCTAACCAATGTATGTATAATTAACGAGTGCAAATAATATCATGTTGATAACATTTTCTCACCTAGAATTTTTCATACGGGTTGACTAGTATATAATAGAATAGAATCGGTTTTATTTGCACAATGTCTCGTGGTCATAAAACTAAATGGCGCTTGTGCTTACAAAAAAAGCATTAAACAGCAAATAGTAGCACTTACATATAAGTTAAAATCTAAAAGATACAAATGGCAAGCACAATAGGTAAGTCAACATCGAGGAAAATACGAGTCATTTCAGAAGGAAGAAAACCATCTCTCCGATCAACGTGAGTAATTATTTATCACGCTGTTTACGCTTTAAGTGGTGACATAATAACTGAAAAAAGGACAAAAGTCAAATGCTATTACTATTGGTGAATAAGTGTGTTAGACGGCATGGAGTGACCTGGGCCAAGAGTAGTCAAGACTAAAGTGATTCATTTGAATGTTGTTATTTACCACGAGAGTCAATATATGAAAGCTCCGCGTCCCGAGTGCCAGGGCCCAGAAAAGGCGTACCGGGCCCTTGCCTTTAACATTAAGAAGTGGGTTACAATGTCTACGGTTAGAAAACAAGCGATGCATGTCAATCCTATCACTACTACCACTGCTATTAATCTCCTCCTCCTACTAATGCAATTGCAACACTTTGTAAGGCTTAGAATTACAAGGTGAAAAGGGCGTCGAAAGATGGTCCAAAGCGTACATTAGCAACATTTTTGGAAAGGCTTGCTTACCCTTAAACTTAACATAGTTTGTACTTCACTGAAAAAAAAATACAAATGAATATTCTTTGCCAGTTTAACATACAAGGCGGATATTTATTCTTTAAAAACCTAATTCATTTTTGACTTATTAAAGTTATAACAGTGAATACATAAAAAAAAATCAGTAAAACGTATATTATGTTCTGGGCTGGCACGTGCGCTGGGGAGGGGGCCTTTGGGCCCTCCTTCCCGAAGTTTTGTAAAATGTTTAATTTCCCCTTGCTTTCTTAGGATTTCTGGCAAAAGTAGGACATTTATTAATAATCTAGATACATGTGTGAAGCCTTTTTTGGGAGATTTTGCAGCAGGCAATTATCCGGTCAAGTCACTGCCCAATTATTAACCCATTTTCTGTCTAACATCTTACCCTCTTTGAAGTAATTAGCAATTGTACTATTATTATTTTTTTGTAAAGCGAGTTTGCTTTCCACAGCAACAAAGAATTATCCTTGATATTAGGGCATTTATCCCCTTCTTCAGGATCAAATACAGGTTTTAATGGATCAATTTTAAAAACAATCGTTTTTCATTAACATCTACGTTTTTGCAATAGAAGAAGTACCCCCACAGCACCCATATTGCTCTGTTAACCCTAAATTTTCCCTTTCAGTGGGGTATAATAGATTAATCACTGGTTCTAAATCGCTATGAACATAACCTGAGCCTAAAAATTAACTTTTGAGGCTTCAGTCTTCTTCCTCCCATCCGCTACAATACTACAGATTAAAATTAATCTGTATTTTCCGATATACGTGCTTTTTGCATTACTAAATAAAAAAGGGCTACTTTTTACTGTTGCTTTGAAGATTTTGGGCCCGTCCCGAAAAAGATTCCTGCATACGTGTCTGGTTCTGGGCTTTAAAAAGCAGAGGGTTGTTTGAGCCCTACTCATATTAATCTCTTTTCGTTTAGAGTATGACTCGATTTAAATATTGTAATTTATATTCGCTTTGGGTTTCATTTATTAATTGAAGCTGATTTGTGGTAGTTTTATGTTGGATAGATTATTTGATTCTTTTCTTGCTCATTCTTGGTTTAGTCGAGTTGCTTTTTTACTTATTTTATGAAAAAAATTCAATTGGTCAAAATAAGAGAACATAGAACATTATTGGATTTTCGATTAAATACTCGAAATAAAAAGTAAAACGAAAAAATGATTTCTGGAGCACCCCACACCCTAATTCCTAACGACTTCCATGATTAAACTAGAAACGACTTGAACTATCTATTTATAGTACACTATTATCATAAAAAAGCACAAAGTCTTATAATGATTCTACTGCTGTTAATGATTCTATTGCTTATAATGCTTCTACTGCTTATAATGCTTATAGTGCTTATAATTTATATAATTACTGCTTCTACTGCTTATAATGATTCTACTACTGTTCTATTTGCATATGTTGAGGATAATTTCATATCCTATTTCAAAAGTTTTCAAACAAGTAAATCTAGTCTTGAACTGTCGAATTTTAGAAAGCAAATAAGCTTTGAAAAGCATGGCAAAATCTTGGCACGAACAAACGTTCTGAATAAGAAAGTATAGAACATTTTTGGGGCTTTTGCTATTAACTTTAACTTTTGCAATGATGTATGTCCTCCATCTCTTACCGAGTTTTTACCAGTTTAACGGTAAGAACAGTTTTTACCAGTTTTTATTGAAAATTTTTCGGTTTACATTTTACCGGTTTTACATTTTATCAGTAAAAACAGTTTTTACCGAAAAATTTTCGGTCTATGTTTTACCAGTTTTACATTTTACCAGTAAAAACGGTAAAAACAGTTTTAACCAATTTTTACTGAAAATTTTTTTCGAGTAAATAGTTCACTCCACAGGTATGAGACTAGATAGGCGGGTAATTTTGTTGTTGAGTATCGAGACACCACATGTGCAGCTTTTGGAATTAGGTATTTAGCCCCGGCTATTTGGAATGATATCCCAGCTGGTATTAGGGAGGTTGAACACATTGGGTCATTTAAAGTAAAATGTAAAAAACATATATTGGAAGTGGAGAGATATGTTATTATTATTATTATCATATATTTGGTATTACAGGGTAATTGAGTGAGAGTTTTTTGTCCTTCTTTATATTTTTGTTTTTTAAATAAATAGGTTGAGAATCAGAGGATTGCAGCCGTCCGACATCAGACTGTTTGAGCCTTCCCCGGACGGTTGTGTGCATGTATAGTCTTTGTAATTAGTAGTAAATAAAGTAATTCAGGTAAAAAAAAAAAAAATAGATTCACCTATTCTCTTTATCAAACAGTTCGTGGTAACGAACTGTAGTAAGGAGCAATCTGGCTAAATAGTAATCAAAGCCCTAAAAAAACGGAATTTTGATGCCAAGAGTTACATAAAAAAAAATGCATTTCTTAATACTGATTTTAAATATATAAGTTTGATCAAGTTTAGTCCTACCTATCAAAAGTTACGAGCCTGAAAGTATTTGGCTTATTTTAGAAAATCGGGATGGGAACTGCTTACAAGTCATAGAATCTTAACTAAAATCACCATCAGATTCAGCGCATCAGAGAGCACTACTCCACAACTTTCAAGGTCCTATCTACAAAAATGCGGAATTTTCCCAGAAGACATATCACGGATGCGTGTTTATTTTTTTTTTCTTTTTCTTTTTCTTTTTCCTCAGGAATGATCGTATCGACCCAGTATTCCTAGAATGTCGTGAGAGGGCTCATTCTAATGGAAATTAAAATCTCTAGTGCCCTTTTAAGTGACCAAAAAATTGGTGGGTGCCAAGGCCTCTTCCATGCTCATTTTTCCTCAAAGTTACCGGATCAAAATTCTGAGATAGCCATTTTTTGGAGACGACTTGCTCCCCCACAGTCCCCGTGAAAGGGGCAGCAAGTTACAAACTTTGACCTGTGTTTACATATAGTAATGGTTATTGGGAAGTGTACATACATTTTCAGGGGGATTTTTGTTTTTGTTTTTTTTTTTGGGGGGGGGGAGAGAAGTTGAGGGGGGCTACGTGGGGGGATCTTTCCATGGAGATATTTGTCATGGGGGAAGAGAATTTCAATGAAGGGGGTGCAGGATTTTCTAGCAATATTTAAAAAAAAAATATGAAAAGTTTCTTCAACTGAAAGTAAGGAGCAGCATTAAAACTTAAATCGAACATAAATTATTGCGCATATGATTGGTTTACCTCCTCATAATACCTCGGTCTTTACGCTAAAGTATTTTTAGCAATTTTAACTATTTATTCTATGGCGTTTGTAATTCAGGGGTCATTCTTAAGGAATTGGGACAAAATTTAAGCTTTAGTGTAAAGAGCGAGGTATTGACGAGGGAATGAACCCCCTCACATACGAAATATAAACGTACGAATATAGAAGTTTGTTGCGTAAGTTAATTCGTAAGCTGCATATATTTTTGCTAATGAAAACGTTCGTAACCAATAAAATAACTGCAAGTAGGGAGCGACATTAAAACTTAAAATGAACAGAAATTATTCTGTATAAAAAAGGGGTTGATCCATCCTTAACGTCTCGCTCTTTGCGCTAAAGTTTTTTCTTGTTTTAAGAAGTAGAGCTGTGAGGAAGAGTTAAAAAAAACTTGTTTTTTGTTTAATAAAATTAAAAAAAACAAGTTTTTCGTCTGGAAGTATGGAGCATGCGTCTGATGGAAGCACCCCTCTTCAGTAGTCCACTTTTTACGCTAAAGTTACAGACAAAAGGAATGGAAAAACGCGAAAAACAAATTATAAAAAAAGTTACAACAATACGTCAAGAGATATGACGACGGATTTCCAAATACAGCCAAAGAAGTAAAATTACTATCCATAAATGCTAATTTACGATTGCATATTGGTAACTGTCATTTACCAATGATAAAGGCTAATCATGTTTAATCATGGACTTTTATTTGGAGTCTTGGACTTTTAGTTATAGACTTATTTAATGTCTTCTATGAACATCAAATTTAAATTTTAACTTTTAATGTAAAATGAATAACCCATATTCCAAAATATCGTTTCAGTAAGATGTTTTTTTGGACGAGAATCTTAAGGCCGTGATTAAGTGAACTTAAAACATTGAGATTATAAATTGGTTAGTGTAGCCTTCTGTCTCTCTATTCTCTAGAGACCGTCGATTGTCAAAAACCCTTCAAATAGCACTTATTCATTGGTGGAAATAGGTTGTCAATCTGGCTTGTCAAACCAGCTTGTCAATATGGTCTCTAGGGCGATCTGAAACAATTTTTTCTGGCAAAAAACTTGTAAAAATTTCAGGTAGCTGAAAATATTTTACGGGACTGCTTGAAACAGAAAAATCCAGAAAAATACAATTCTTACATGGTCAATTATGTTACCATAGGTTTATTAAAGGAAAGGGGGGGGGCGAGCTATTGTTTATTGCAAGTTAATCCTTCAAAGGGTGGGGGAGAAGCATCATCTAAATTTACAATTTTCAATACAAGATTGTAATGTAAATTTCCATGTCTAATATAAGGCTATTTAACAAAAATAAATAAAAAACAAGATTTTCTAACTGCAAGTAAGGAGTGACATTAAAACTTAAAACAAACAGAAATAATTTCGTATATGAAAGGAATTATCCCCTCCACAACCCCTTACTTTTTACGCTAAAGTTTGACTCTTTCTTACTACTCTCCTTTTCAAAACAATAAAAGCTTTAGTGTAAAGAGCGAGGGGTTGAGGAGACAACTCCTTTCGCATACGGAATAATTTCTGTTCGTTTTAAGTTTTAATCTCACTCCTTACTTGAAATAAAAAAAACTATATTTGATTTCTGAACGTTTTTGAATCAATGCATGTTTTGATTTTGTCTCACCACACGTGAATAATTAATACGAAATTTGTATATTACTAACTTTTTTATGTATTTTTTCATTGTTTTTTTTTTTTTTAATAATGCTAGAAACTCCCGTAGCCCCCTTCATGGAAATCGTCTTCCCTCATGACAAATTCCTCCAATAAAAGATCCTCACATACCCCCTTCGCCGACTCATCTCTCTCCCCCCTCAACATGAAAAAGTCCCCCTGAAAACATATGTAAATTACTATATAGGAACAATGGTCAAAGTTTGTAACTTTCAGCCACTCCCCCGGAAACTGTGGGGAATTAAGTCGTCAAATACATATTACTTTTTACGCTAAAGTTTGACTCTTTCTCATTACTCTCCTTTTTAAAACAATAAAAGCTTTAGCGTAAAGAGCGAGGGGTTCAGGATGAGACAACTCATTTCGTATACGGAATAATTTCTGTCTTTTTAAGTTTTAATGTCATTCCTTACTAGGGATTTAAAAAAAACTTGTTTTTATATTTGATTTCTGAACGTTCTTAAATTAATGCATGTTTTGATTTTGTCTCACCATGCATGAATAATTAATACGAAATTTTTATATTGCTTTTTTTGCAATATGACTTTCTCATAGTTTTGGTCTGACGATTTTGGTAAAAAAGGGGGGAGGAGGAGGCCTAGTTGCCCTCTATTTTTTTACTTAAAAAGGCAACTAGAACTTTTTACTTTTTTACGAACGTTTTTATTAGTAATAAAAATATGTAAATTACGAATTAATTTACGTAACGATATTCTATATTTGCATATTTCTACTACGTATATGAGGGATCCCCTCATATGTATATGAGTATATTGTATATTACTTGTATATTACTTTTTTTGCTAAATGACTTTCTCATAGTTTTGGTCTGACGATTTTGATAAGAAAAAGGGGTGGGGGAGGAGGCCTAGTTGGCCTTCATTTTTTATTTACTGTAAAAGGCAACTAGATTTTTTTTTTACGAACGTTTTTTTTAGTAATAAAAATTTATAAATTACGAATTAACTTACGTAATGAACTTCTATTTTTGTAAATTTTTACTATGTATTTGAAGGGATCCCTCTTTACTTCCTCACTTTTCACACTAAGGCTTGTATTTTGTCCTAATTCTTTGAAAATGGCCCCTGGACCACAAAGGTCTTAGAATAAATTGTTGAAATTGCTGAAAACACTTTAGCGTGTAGAGCGAGGTATTGCAGAAGAGACGAACCCTCTTATTTACGTAATATTTTCTGTTATTTTTAAGTTTTAATGCTACCCCTTACTTCCAACTGAATTTTTTCTTATGTAGGCCTATCTTCTTATTGTGTTTTTTTTTTTAAATAATGCTAGAAACTTCCACAGCCCCCTTCATAGAAACTGTCTTCCCTCATGATAAGTTCCTCCAAGGAAAGATCCTCCCTTACCCCCTTCCCCAACCCATCTCCCCCCTCAAAACGAAAAAGTTCCCCTGAAAACGTATGTAAATTTCCTAATAACCCTTACTATATGCAAACAATGGTCAAAGTTTGTAACTTGCAGTCTCTCCCCCGAGAACTGTGAGGGATGAAGTCGTCCCAAAAGACGTAATTATTATGTTTTTTCGACTACTCTGAACGAAATGACTATTTCAGATATTTGATCCGGTAACTTTGGGAAAAACACAAGCGTGGGAGGAGGCCTAGTTGTTCTCCATTTTTTGTTTACTTAAAAAAGGCAACTAGACCTTTTAATTTTTTATGAACGTTTTTGTTAGCAATAAAATATGTAACTTACAAATCAACTTTTTCGTCACTTAAAAAAGCCACTAGAACTTTTAATTTTCACTAGAATGGACCCTCTTGCAGCATTGTATGATCACTATAGGACCCTTGAAAAAAAAAAAAAACAAAAAACAAATAAACACGCATCCGTGATCCGTGTTCTGGCAAAAAATACAAAATTCCACGTCTTTGTAAATACGAGCTTGAAAGTTCTACAGTATGGTTTTGGATCACACCATCGCATTCAGCATATCAGAGAACCCTATAGTAAAATTTTAAGCTCTTATCTACAAAAATGTGGAACTTCGTATTTTTTGCCAGAAGACCGATCACGGGTGTGTGATTTTTTTTTTTTTTTCTTCTTTTTTTTCCAGGGGTCATCGTATCGACCGAGTAGTCCTAGAATGTTGCAAGAGAACTCATTCTAACCGAAATGAAATGTTCTAGTGCCCTTTTTAAGTGACTAGGGCACCTAGGCCCCCTCCCACGCTCATTTTTCCCAAAGTCAACGGATCAAAATTTTGAGATTGCCATTTCGTTCAGTATAGTCGAAAACCATAATAATTAAGTCTTTGGGATTACTTACTCCCCCACAGTCCCTGGGAGAGGGGCTGCAAGTTACAAACCTTGACCAGTGTTTACATACAGTAATGGTCATTGGGAAGTTTACAGATGTTTTTCAGGGGGATTATTTTGGTTTGGGGGGTTGAGGGGAGGGAGCTATGTGGGAGGATCTTTCATTGGAGGAATATGTCACGGGGGAAGAGAAATTCAAGGAAGGGGGCGCAGGATTTTCTAGCATTATTATAAAAAAAAAACAATGAAAAAATAAATATGAAAAAAAAAATTCAACTGAAATTAAGGAGCAGCATTAGAACTTAAAACGAACAGAGATTATTACGCAGATGAGGGGTTCATCTCCTAAATACCTCGCTTTTTAGGGTTAAGTATTTTTTAGTAATTTCAACTATTTAATCTATGTCCTTTCCGATTCAGGGGTCATTCTTAAAGAGTTGGAACAAAATTCAAGCTTTAGTGTAAAGAGTGAGATTTTAACGAGGGAACAAACCTCCTCATATACATAATACAAATATAAGAATATAAAAGCTCGTTAAGTAATTTAACTCTTAAGTTACGTATTTTTTTACGAATAAAAATGTTAGTTAAAAATTAAAAGTTCTAGTTGCCTTTTCAAGTAGCCGAAAAATTGGGGGGCAACTAGGCCTCATCTCCCACCCCCTTTTTCTCAAAATCATAAAACTAAGAGAAAGCCAATTAGCCAAACAAAGAATTAATATGCAGATTTTATTATAATAATTTATGTCCGGAGTGCCAAAACCCAAAATGCACTAATTCAAAAACGTTCAGAAATTAAATAAAAAAACTAGTTTTTTTACTGAAAGTAAGGAGCGATATTAAAATTTAAAAACGAACAGAAATTACTCCGTGTATGAAAGGGGCTGTTCCCTTCTCAACACCTCGCTCTTTACGCTAACGTTTTTACTGTTTAATAAAGTAGAAATGAGAAAAAGAGTCAAACTTTAGCGTAAGGCGAGGGGGGTGTTGAGAAGGGAACAGCCCCTTTCATGCACGGAGTAATTTCTGTTTGTTTTAAGTTTTAATGTCACTCCTTAATTTCAGGTAAAAAAAACTAGTTTTTTTATTTAATTCTAGTTAAGATTCAATGACTTTTAGGGGTGTTTACACATATTTTTCAAATTAAGGCAAATTTTCTCAGATTTCTATCATTTGATGGGTAAAGCTAAACTTGATGAAGCTTATACATTTAAAATCAGCATTAAAATACTATTCTTTTGATGTAACTGTTGGTATTAAAATTCCATTTTTTAGAGTTTCGGTTACTATTTAGCACGGTCACTCCCTGCTACAGTTCGCTACCACGAACTGTTTGATAGATTAAATAAAAATACAAACAAATTCTTTCAACTGAAAGTAGAGAGCAATTTTAAAACGTAAAACAAGCAAAATTATTTTGTATATGAAAGGGGCTGTCCCCTCCTTGACGCCTCGCTCTTTGCGTTAAAGTTTGACTTTTTCTCACAATTCTACCTTTTAAAACAATAAAAAGCTTTAGCGTAAAGAGCGGGATGTCAAGGAGGGTAATCCCTTTCATGTACGGAGTAATTTCTGTTTGTTTTAAGTTTTAACGTCGCTCCTTACTTTCAGTTGAAAAACTTTTCTTTATTTAATTTCTGAAAGTTTTTGAATTAATGAATGTTTTGGTTTTGGCTCTCCACATATGAATAACTAAAACGAAATTTGTAGATTTATTATTTTTTTTCTGGCTAAATGGCTTTCTAATAGTTTCGATCAGACGATTTTGAGAAAAAAGGAACGGGGGAAGAGGCCAAGTTTTCCTCCAATTTTTTAGTTACTTAAAAAGGCAATTAGAACATTTAATTTTTTATTAACATTTTTATTAGTGAAAAATACACGTAATTTACGAATTATCTTACGTAACAAACTTCTACTTTCGTATGTTTTTATTACGTATATGAGGGGTTTCGCCCCCTTGGCAGTACCTCGCTCTTTATATTAAAGCTTAAATTTTGTCCCAATTCCTTAAGAATGACACCTGAATCACAAAGGCCGTAGAATAAATAGTTGAAATTATTTAAAAAGCTTTAGCGTAAAGAGAGAGGTATTAAGAGAAGGTGAGCCTCTCCTGTGCATTATAATTTATGGTTTTTTAAGTTTTAATGCTGTTCCTTATTTTCAGTTGGAAAAACTTTTTCATATTTATTTTTTCATAGTTTTTTTTTATATTGCTAGAAAATCCTGCACCCCCTTTATGGAAATTCTCTTCCCCTATGGCAAATTCCTCCATGGTCAGATCCTCCCACATAACCCCCTCCCTCTGAACCAAAAATTTGTAGCTTGCAGCCCCTCCCAGCGAAATATGGGGGAGTAAGTCATCCCAAAAACATAGTTATTAGGTTTTCCGACTATGCTGGAAAAAATGACTGTCTCAGAATAGATAGATAGATAGATAAGTGTATTTCAAAAACCCGTGGGCCATATACACACAACATATAAATAAATAACAAACAAGCAAGGAAATTAACAACAGTACGAACACGCACAAAAAACAGAATTCAACGCAAAAAGTACCAAATCTAACTACAAAAGAAATTAATCATATAAAACTTTTTCTTCTTATTAAAGATTTTTCTATATATACTCCCACTCGAAATATTGTGGTTGGGTTACTATTTTGTAGAATACCCGGAAGCATCAAATTAATCCCATGCAAATAAATTTCCCGTAAATCCAAGAGCACCGGGCATTTCCGGAGAAAATGATCCAAGTCTTCATCATCATCTTTACAAAGAGGACAAAGATACCGCCTATCAGGACCAACTATCATTTTATTTTTGTCGAACGTTTTTTGCCTGTTCTGGATTGGAAGACAATTTGCCCTAAGCTGAATCCAACGACGTAGAATCATAGCCGGTAAATTAAGTTTAAAATAAACTTCCTCCCCAAAACTAGGTTTTGCCTGATTATAATGTTGTAGGGTTGTAGAATCAAGAACCAGCCCTTGCCAATGCTGAATTTCCTGACTCTCTAATATAAATCGTACCTGGCTTTCTAAATTTGCTGGTACATCGCGAGAGCAAAGACCATTATTCCATAAATAAGGCATTCCTACTTTTTCTAGTAATGATTTAATTTGGGATGGCCACGAGGTTTTTAAACCACATTTCAACATCTCTTCATATGCCACTCTTACTAGTCTATCTTCATTACTCTTAGTTAACTTCAACCAGAATCTAAGCATTAAAATATACCTACGTAGCTTTAAAGAAAACAGGCCCATATCACCTTTCAGAATCTGTGAATGAGTTGTCTGATGTAAACCAAACACTCTTTTATAATACTGGAGCTTAAGGGACTCCAGTTGCTGCACCGTTTCTCCACCCCATATCTCTGCTCCATATTCTATTACGGGTAAAATTTTTGTGTTAAATATTCTTTTATGCATTTTTAGGTTTTTGATCCCCATTATCGTCGGGTTTCTAAATATAGCTGACATGGCCACCCTACCTCTCTTAATTATTTCATCAGCATGACTCCTTAGGCTTCCATTTTCCGATAAGATAAAGCCTAAATATTTTATTCTTTTACTTATAAATAGTTCCTTATTATTAAATTTAAACGTATATTTTTCATCGTCCCCAACCTTTCTTTTTTTAAAAATAACAACTTCGCTCTTTTCAGTATTCAGCCTTAACTTTTTTATATGCAAATATTCATCTATGAGATTCAAAAGAGTCTGTAGATCTTGCGGTTTATTAGCCACCAAAGCAATATCATCTGCAAATAATAAGAGAGATAGTTTTTGAGTCCCTAGGCTAACTTTCGGAGCCCATCTATTCTCTAGAAAATTAACAACATCATTAATAAAAATATTAAACAACTTAGGTGAAAGGGTGCTGCCCTGTTTTACTCCCCGCTTAATATCAAAAAGCTTCGAAAACCTATTACCAACTTGAATGATTCCACTCACACAAGTATACATGCTCACTATCAATCTAACAAATGAATGGGGAAGGCCAATATTTAGCATGGCATCCTTCAATAACTCTCTGTCGACACTACCAAAAGCCTTATGGAGATCCAGAAATCCCACATAAAGACAAGTTTTACCCTTTCCATATTTATCTATTAATGCCTTTAAAATAAACACACTATCTGTCGTCCCATACCCTGTCCTGAAACCTCCTTGTTCTTCATGTATTAAATTATTTGTATTTAACCAATTGGAAAGCCTTGTATCTAATATTTTCTCCAAAACCTTACTTAAAGCAGGGACAAGTGCTATTAAACGATAATTTTCATGAGCCTTCGGGTTTCCTCTCTTAAAAAGTGGTATAAACGATGATGTCTTCCAAGCGCTTGGCCATTGCCCTGACCTTAACACCTTATTACAAAGAAGAACAATTATCGGTATAAAAATGGAAAGAAAATTCTTAAATAACAATATTGGTATACCATCAACACCCGCAGCAGTACCACCTTTTAAATTCTTAAATATTGACTTAATCTCTTGGCCATTCACATCACCCACTAAATCGTAATCATGCTCTCTCATGGGATAAATAACCATCTCTGGGGTATGCGCTACCTCCTGAAGATCTGCACAAACACCTTCTAAATTATTTAGGTAATCAGGCCATGAATCAGCTTCCGGAACAGCCTGGGTATTAACATTTCTCCTTCCACAATCATTCTTTATATAGCCCCAAAACTTTTTAAAATCTTTATTTCTAAAATCATCAGCGATATCCAGTTTCTTCTTATGCTCGTACTCTTTTTTTTTCTTTTTATTAAACTTTTATATTCTCTTCTTTTATCTTTATAATTAGCCAATTTTAGACTTTGATCTTCCGCGCTATCAAATTCATTCAAACGATTTAATAAATATTTTGCTTCTTCTTTCATTAACTTGCAATCCAAGTCAAAATATCCCTCATTCTTTTTTAATTTTTTAGTTAGGCCACATGATTCTGCACAACTGCCCATTATTTCATTTAACAGCATAATTACACTATGTGCATCTTTTTCATTATCTTCTAACGCTTTCAAATTATTTTTTACATGCGAGTCCAAGAGCTCCCTTCTAAATGCCTCAATATCTTTATCTGTTAAATCATTTCTAATTCGTTTTCCTAAACCTATTTTTCTATAATCCGCATTATAGAAATTTCTTAGTCGTGAACCGTGTTTCGCAAACTGCCCAATCTTCACCTCAAGCATAATAGCTCTATGATCAGATCCAACTAAATCTAATACTCCCATATTTATTGATTCAGGTACAAATTGCGTATTAATTAGCACATAATCTACAACACTTGGAGTTGGACCCGAAAGGCAAGTGAACTCGCCCCTACCCTTATCCTTCCCAAACCTACCATTCGCAATCATCAGACCATGTTCCCCACAAAACGCCAGGAGCTTTCTTCCCCATACATTTATTTTTCTTTTTTCATCCTTGTTGCTTCGTGGTATTCTACAACAAATTGGGACAAAATCACCTAAATCTGGGATCAACACATCTGGGATCTCAGCCTCCAGGCCGGTATAAGCATTGAAATCCCCCACTAACACACAATCCAGATCTTTATAACTTTCTTGTATTAACGAAAATTCTTCCCCTAAAATTTCCCAAGTATTTTCTCGATTATACGAACTATTCTGTGGAGGTATATACACTACACCCAAAATTAATTGCTTCCCACATTTCAAATAAATAGACAGCCAAAGCAAGTTTTCAGATCTACTACTAATTCTCTCATAGCCGTCAATAGGAGATGCTTTAACCAAAACCAAAATGCCACCATAATGTCTATTATTTCTTGCTACGTTACGCACGGTCTGTTCAACGAAATACCCGGGGAGAGGTGATATAGGAGAACAATCGTTCCTATAATATTGATCCGGTGATTTTGTAAAAAATGAGCATGGGAGGGAGCCTAGGTGCCCTCCAATTTTTGTTAGTGACTGAAAAAGGATAGTAGAACTTTTAGTTGCCATTAGAATGAGCCTTCTTACGACGCTCTATAGCAACTGGGTCGACACGATCACCCCTGGAAAAAAGAAACATGCATCGGTGATCTGCTCGTGCCAAAAAAATACAGAACTCAACATTTTTGTAGATAGGAGCTTGAAACTTTTAAAGCAGGGTACTCGAATTTACTGAAACTGATGGTGAAGTTTTCTTTAAGATTTTATGACTTTTAGGGGGTGTTTTTTCTCTATTTTGTAAAGTAAGGCAAATAATCCCAGGCTCGTAACTTTTGATGGTTAACACTGAAGTTGATGAAACTTATATATTTAAAATTAGCAGTAAAATGCTTTTCTTTTTATGTAACTATTGGTATCAAAATTCTGTTTTTTAGAGTTTTGTTTACTTTTGAGCCGGATCGCTCCTTACTACAGTTCATTACCACGAACTGTTCGATTTTCTGGATGTTTACCATCAAAATTCTAGAATAGCAAGTCTTTATATGTTTAGGCTATTAGCTTTTATCAAAAAAAAAACATAAAAAGAGACTAGTTAAGTTTTATGTCCAAAAACTAATTAATGTCACAAAGAAATAGATTTCGTGTCTAAAATGAATCAAGCAATAGTTAATTATTCAAAACCGTAAATAAAAAAGAAGAAAAAAATGAAAAGATATGATATTCAGCTTCCTTTCAAATCTAATGGTAACAAAATGGGTATTTCACAGTTTTGATCAAATGCATTTGGGAAAAAGCGGATGTCAACGAGTGCGGGGGGCTATTTTGCTGCTCTCGTGTTTCCCTCTTTTATGATACCTAGACCTATGCATCTCGAATCAAATAAGCCTCCACTAAATTTCACACAACCACCTCTTTTCTAAAATACCTTAAATGCGCCTAGGGTCATTTGATTTTCGATTACTATTGAGACGGGTCGCTCCTTACTGCAGTCTGCTACCACGAATTGTTTGACAAACTATTAATATTTTTCTTTTGATACAAGATGGATAACATTTATTCCAATATGCCTTTTTGAAAATATTTTTGAAGATATCTTTTGAAGATATTTCTAGCCCCATAGCTAAGTAGATGGCCGTGCTCTAATGAAATGAATGGTCAGCTTTCGGCGGCTAATATTTGAGCCATCCAGGAAGGTGGTTGCAGGAGGAGCAAATTTAAATACGCTTTTAACCATCTTTTGATACCAATTTCACCTCATAACTCTAAGCCTTACAAAGTGTTTCAATTGCAGTAGCAGGTGAAGAAAACTATTAGCAGAGGTAGTTGTCATAGTATTGACATCAGTGCTGTCACTTATTTGAAGCACTTTTACTTGAAGTACTACTTAAGTAAAATTTTCCATTACTTGTACTTACACTTAAGTAAAAACTCTACGGTGTACTTATTACTTGATACTTAAGTAAGATTACGAAATACTTATTACTTAAGATACTTTTAATGTACTTGTTTTTCAAATACTTCACCTTTGACAAGAAAATTTTGTGTGTGTGTGCTTTGGCAATGTACAGGAAAACATCACTTTTAGATTTAGAGCAAACTCAGATATAGCTTCTGTGTGTGTGTTCTTTGGCAATGTACAAGAAAACATTACCCTTTAGATTTAGAGTAAACTCAGGTATAGCTCCATGCCCTATTTCTGGATATGTTTTTGGTATTTGGTATTTTGACAAAAAAAATTATATTATGATTAATACTTGGTTTAATTTTTGTTTAAAAGTTATATAACAAAGAAAATTGAAATTATTTCACAGTTCACTGGTCGACAGTTAGCTAAAATCCCTTGTTTTGTGCTAAATGTTGCATACTGTAGTCCATTTGGGCTTATATTTCTGACATTAGTGTTTAAGTTTTGTCATCCCGTCAACTGAACCAGATTTCTACCATTTCATCATCTTCAGGACCATATTATTGGTAAAACTACAGAAGCTATGAATCTTTGCCCATCTAAATGTTGTCTGCAATAAGCAAGTCTAGGGAATTCTAGCTGGATCCAATGCAGTGGTATTTTGTCAAATTCGTTCTAATAAATTCAGGTATTTAGACGAATCTGACTTCAGATTTGTCACTCCATTCATAAGTCATAGGCCCTACCAAATTAAAAGAAAAATCAACTTTCTTAAGACTTGAAACCCTCTCCCCCTCAACCTATTTGATAAAGGGGTTGTGATACCAGAACTTGATATGAGCCCTGATCTCAGGCATCTTTGGTCTATTTTTCATTCGGATCCGTTACTCCATTGGCCAGTTATACTAAATTAAACACAAAACTTAAATTTTTCAGGAATTAAAACTAACTCCCCCTTGTTAAATTTGAGCTAGGGTCTTTATGTCAAAACTTGATTTGTCATGGTCTTAGGCCTCTTTGGTTCAATTTTCATTCAGATCACTTTAGTCGCAAGTTACTCTGAATTAAACGAAAAATTGTTATTAGCAACTCTCCCCCTGTTTTATTTGAGCTAGGGTCTTCATCTTTGAACTTGATGTGTCTCATGATTCTTGGCACCAAATCTGGCCATCAAAATTTTCATCCAAATCCAATTAGTGGTTTTCCCCTTATATGTGATTACACAGACGGAAGGACAGACAGACAGACGGACGGACCGATTTTGCAACGTCTTAGGTAGCCGTGTTGGCTCATTGAATTCGAAAAAAGGAAAACAATAGCATATCATCATCCAGGCATCATCACCTATTTGGATAGTGGAAAATATTCATCAGCATAGGTTTTAGAGATCTGTCCGCCCGTCTGTGCAATCGAGTATAGCAGGAGAACCGCCAGTCAGATTTGGATTAAAATTGAACTATTTGGATTAAAAATGAGCTTAATTAGGGCGATGGGGCTTTAAGTGTTAAAAAAAATTCGAGTTTTTCATTTAATTCACTGTAACTTGCAAATGGAGAGATGAATTTCGATGAAAATTGAATAAAGATGCCTAAAAGTATGATATGCATTGATTTCTGGGATGGAGACCCAAGCTTAATTAGGGGGAGGGGACTTTAAGTGCTAAAAAAGTTGAGTTTTTTGTTTGACTCAATTTAACTTGTGAATGAAGTAATGGATCTCAATGAAAGTCAAGCCAAAGATGCCAAAACCATAAGACACATAATGTCTGGAGATGAAGACCCTAGCTTAATTAGGGGGAGGGGGCTTTAAGTACTACAAAAAGTTGAGTTTTTCATTTAATTCAGTGTAACTTGCGAGAGATTGATGGATCTCAGTGAAGATTGAACCAAAGGTGCCTAAGACCGTGACAGGCATCAAGTTTTGAGACGAAAACCCTAGCTCAAATAGAACGAGGGGGACTGGGTTTTAAGTGCTGAAAAAAGTCAATCTTTTGGTTTAATTTAGTATAACTTCCAAATGGAGCAACGGATCTAAATGAAAGCTAGACCAATGATGACTAGGATCGGGGCTCATATCGAGCTCTGATATCACAAGCCCTATCTAAAATAGGGCGAGGGGTTTTCAAGTCTTAAGAAAGTTGAGTTTTCCTTCAGTTTAGTAGGGCCTGTAACTACTTCCACCCATGGCTTGCCCAAAGCCTGGAAATAACCCTTTTCCAAAATAAGTCATATTGAAGCCAACCTTCAACCAAATATTGCATCCCCAGAGAAAAATTACTTTGTAAGGCACTTGGTATTTACCAAGTGACATACAGTGATCACAAATTCTGTCGGTCTGTCAGTCAAGGTCTTGCTAGTTTAGGCTCTTCCAGATAAGCTAGGACAATGAAATTTGGCAGGCGTATCAGGGACCAGACCAGATTAAACTTGAAATAGTTGTTTTCTCGATTCAACCATCTGGGGGGGGAAGTGGGGGGACAAAATTTTTATCAGATTTTAATTAAATTTGATATTTAAAAGGACATCATGTCTCATAGCTCTTATTTTAAATTCCAACTGGATCAGGTGAAATTGGAGGGGAGACCTAAAATCTTCGAAAATGCTTAGAGTGGAGGGATCGAGATGAAACATAGAAGGAAATCAAGCACAAGTCCTATATACGTGATTGACATAAACAGAACGAATTCACTCTCTTTTGGGGAGTTGGGGGTAGGGTTAATTCTGAAAAATTAGAAAAAAGAGGTATTTTTAACTTACGAAGGAGTGATCAGATCTTGAATTTCATCGGATGAAATTTCATATTTAGAAGGATCTCGGAACTCGGATCTCATGTTTTAAATCCCGACCGGATCCAGTGTCATTGGGGGGGGGCCGGAAATCTTGGAAAACGCTTAGAGTGGAGTGATCAGGATGAAACTTGGTGGGATGAATAATCACGAGTCCTAGATACGTGATTGAAATAAATAAAGTGGATTCGCTCTCTTTGGGGGATTTGGAGGAGGTGTTAATTCGGAAAAATTACAAAAATTGAGGTATTTTTAATTTAAGAGCGGGTGACCGTTCGTGAGGTATTTTCGAATTTGATCTTAAGAAGGAACTTATGTCTCAGATCTCTCATTTTAAGCCCCGACCAGTTCTGGTGACATTGGGGGAGAGCTGGAGGGGGAAACCGGAAATCTTGGGAAAAACTTAGAGTGGAGAGATCAGGATGAAACTTGGTGGGTAGACTAAGCAAATGTCGTAGATACGTGATTGACAAAACCGGACTTGATCCACTCTCTTTGGGGTAGTTAGGGGGGGGGGTCCAGTGCTTTGGCGAGTTTGCTACTTCTGGACGTGTTAGGACAATGAAAATCGGTAGGCGTGTCAGGGACCTGCACAAATTGACTTGATAAAGTTGATTTCCCCGATTTTCTGCTTGGTCTGCCACTTTACCTCCGTAACACTGGTCTGCTAGAAAAGTATCATATACCTGATCCTGTTGAGTTCATGCCGAATTTTGAAAAACAAGCTCTCGTGAAACACAGGGCACTATTATTTGATTTCCCAGCGACTTTTTTGCTTGATAGTTGAAGTGTGATTTGTTTGTATTTAGTGATTATTATGTTCGGTTGATTTGTTTTCGTCTTTAATTTCTCTTTTCTTTTGTTTTGCTCCGCTTCTTCATGCTTCTTTTTTATAAGCGGGTTTGTAATAAATTATTATTATTATTATTATTCAACCATCTGGGGGAGGGGTTGAAGGGAGAGGAAAAATTAGAAAAATGAGGTATTATACTTGCGAGTGGATGATCAGATCTTAATGAATTTTGATATTTGAAAGGACCTTTTGTCTCAGAGCTCTTATTTTAAATGCCGACCGGCATTAAGCCTCTGATTTTCTTTCAAATTAATCTATGGATTCTTATAATTTTGCTAGAGCTCATGCCATATGAGCTCTTGGCTCTTCCGACTTCGTCACAAGTGCCATATGAGCTCTTAGCTCTTGTTTTATTCCTTTTTTCTCAGACGATTTTCGAATTGGTCTCATGGTTTTTGCCACTTCATGGTGTGAAAACTGCTGCTAGAAATAGATGGGTTGCAACTTCTGCCGTATTGTCTTCTAGTATATTTAAACGTGTGCTTGCATCGTGTTTCTTCTGTTGCTTACGGTAATATTCGTTTGTCTTCTGTTGCATATGCAGACGACGTTCTTCTTGTTGCCCGGACTCGCCTTGGATTGCTTTCAAATTTTACTATATTAACCAATGAATTATCTAAGATTGGACTGTCAGTTAATGCGTCTAAATGCGAGTTTATTTGTTTTAATAGCCCTTATGCGATCGCTCCATTCGTTGCTGGGACTGCAATTCTGCCATGTTCTTCTTTAGTTAGTTTGCTTGGTCTGTGTTTCGGTCCAACACTTTCCACTACCTTTTCATCCCTAGTGAATCAAGCCGTAAAAAACCTACGCGTCGTTTACGGAAAAATATCCCCTAACAAAAGCAGTTACAACCGCAACGGCTTGTGTATGATTTATAACGCTTATTGCACCCCTGTGCTTTTGTTTTTATCAGGTATAGCTCATCAATTTCGTAAAGAAAAATCGCCACACTCTACGTGCGGCTTATTTCAGATATTGCAAATTCTTCCTCCGGCTTTCTAGATGGCACCAAAACAGAAAAATAATTGCTCGATTTGGTTTAATAGATATGACTTCTTGGATTCGGTCTTCCAGTGATGATTTATGTAAAAAGATTATCTACTTTATTCACGTTTACGACCCTCTGCAGCCATTTTTTTCCATATTGATTCTGGTTAATTAGTCCATATTGTCTTTTGTCAGTTTGAGTTTTTTTCTTGCTGTTTATCGTTTTTTTTATTTATAATACTCCGTATGGAATGCGTCTGAATCAGCGGGCTTGCTGCAGGCCCGTGATTTTATAATATATGTTTGTAGGGAGTTTTACCGACCATGTGAATTGACTACACACCATGCAGCTTGCTTGAGTGAAAACCAAGAAAAGGATATAGATGCCATACATTTTCATAGCGTGTCTGAAATTTAACTTGAAAACTGGAGGCAGTTTCCTTGTAAAGGTGCCGAGGACGAGAGATGTCATCAAAGTGTGAATCAAGACTTCATTTTCATGCTCTTCTTTTCTTGTTTTCAGCACGTTCATCTTTGTTTTCAGCACGTTCTTCTTTGTTTTCAGCACGCTGAGAGCCAGCAACCTTCAACTAGCTGCCAAAAGTGTAGATTTTTGCTGCTCCTTTTTATTGAGCTTTGATTTCTCGTATTAAAAAAGTCTGCAACTGACTCACTTGGCTCCTTACTTTTAAATTTGAGTTTTTTTGTTGCTAAAGTTGTTACTTGAATCAGAGAATGAACTACTTTATTACCTTTTATCTATTTTAAAGCCAATCCAAAGTTTATTTTTCTATTTTCAATATTTTTTCCACCATTCCGACATGTTTCAGAATAACCCTGTATTTTTTCAAAGGTTTCAGATTTGACTGAACACTAATCGCCAGAAGTTCAACTCTATGTGCACTGTATTAATCCTTTCATGTGATCTGTTTGATCCAACCAGAAGTTTTTTGACTGCACTTAATTGTTTTGATAGTCTTTTTCTTTCAAGCCGTGGTGTTGAAATTGGTTGAGATTATTTTTTGGACTTCGTTGGGTGTCTACCAGCCAAGCAAGGGGAGAAAAATATTTTCAATATTTTTTTATCATTCCCACATGTTTCAGAATAACCGTGTATTTTTTCAAACGTGCCAGATTTGACTGTACACTAATCACTAGAAGTTCAACTCTACGTGCACTGTGTTAATCCTGTCATGCGATTTGTCTGATCCAATCAGGAGTTTTTTGATTGCACTTAATTGTTTTGAAAGTCTTTTGCTTTCAAGCCATTGTGTTGAAAATTGGTTCAGATTATTTTTTGGACTTCATTGGGTGTGTACCAGCCAAACAATGGAAAACAACACTTTCAATATTTTTTCCATCATTCCCACATGTTTCAGAATAACCCTGTATTTTTTCAAACATGCCAGATTTGATTGAACACTAATCGCCAGAAGTTCAATTCTATGTGCACTGTGTCCTGTCATGTGATATGTCTGATCCAATGAAGGGTTTTTTGACTGCACTTATTTGTTTTGATAGTCTTTTGCTTTCAAGCCGTTGTGTTGAAAATTGGTTAAGATATTTTCTCAGACTTCATTGGGTGTGTACCAGCCGAACAAGGGAAACGGTTAAAAGCAATAAAACGGAAATTTTGGTCCTTGATTAAGATTTCCAAGAGAGGAATGACAGGGTACATTTTATAGGCAAGGGAAGGGGCGAAGAAGCCTTCAGAATGGCTTAAAAATAAGGTAGCATGGGCTTGATATCAGAAATATATATATATATATATATATATATATATATATATATATATATATATATATATATATACATATATATATATATATATAATATATGTGTATATAGGATAAATATATATATATATATATATATATATATATATATATATATATATATAAATAACTAGGATAAATACTTGAACTAGTACTTGAAGAAATACTTAAGTACAACTTTGGCAAGTACTTATTACTTGATATTTAAGTAAAAAAACAATGAGTACTTAATACTTGATACTTAAGTAAAAATTTGGAGTACTTGTTGCAGCACTGATTGACATGCATCGCTTGTCTTCTAGTCGCAGACATTGCAACCTTCTTCATGATGATAAAAAAGGGCCTGGTACGCCTGGGCCGGGCCCTGGCACTCGGGACCCATAAGGCTTTTATATATTGTTTCTCATGGTAGGTAAGAACCCTGAGGAAGGTTTGATTAAGGATTAGCTGTTAGACCACGATTGTCTTCAGGAATGAGGGATTAAGTACTTCTACTGATTGATTTTTTTTTCTCGGGTGACGTGTATTTATATTAGTGAGACTATGAAAATTGATGGTTAGTAATCTGTAGTAAAGTAATCTATAGCGAAGAAACAAAAATAAACAAGTGTTTGACACTTGTGTCACTTTATCTACATTTATTTTTCTCTGACACATCTAAGGGTACATTCCACAAATATAAGCAAGTGTTTGACATTTGTGCCACTTTATCTGCATTTATTTTTCTCTGACACATTTAAGGGTACATTCCACAGATACATTTCAGGTTCCAGCGGCTACAAACTGCATATTTTATCCTCAGTACATTTAAGTGTACATTACAGAGATACCTTTGCAGTTCAGTTGGCTGTAAGGTCAATGAAGTATTTTGAAATTTCTTCCTTAGATTAACTAGGCAACGCAAGTCTGGTTGAGTTTAAGCCTTCTCACCAAAAGTCACCAGTCTGTGAAAATGTGTCCCATTATTGAAAAAGTGGATAACACTCTAAAAGGTTGAGTGATTTTCTAAAAATTACACATCGAATTCATCATATAAAATAATTCTGGAGGTTCAAACCCCTACTTACAAAATGTAAAATTTGTTTTCCTCCGAGAAAGATGTTCTTGGATGCCTATTTATTTATTTGTATGCTTTTCCTCGGGGATGATATTATTCAACCAATTGTCCTAAAATATAGAAAGATGGTTAATTAGAAAGAAAACTGAATTTTTAAGTGGCCATTGTGTTTACTAGAAGATACTGATCCGAAAAAAAGAGGATTCTCTGCCATTTCGGGCGTAAAATGAAAATTTTACGCCCGCCCATTCAAACTTATCAAAAAATCGAAAAAATCTGAGATAGCCACTCGATTTGAGTTTATCAAAAAAATTAATTTAGAGCTTTCTACTTCCAGAAACAGTAATACTACGTGCTGGCACATTGGTTCTAAAGATGCACATACTCTATGTGAAATAAACGGTTAAAACAAATATTGCTTTTAAAGCTTTATTTTAGGATCAAAAAATTAATAAGAGCTTAGGAAGCGGCCCCTTCCTCCAGCAGTAACTACAGAGGAGGGCTAGGGGAATTTATTTAGGTGCAGTGAGTGTGTCTATAGCCTAAAAAATACGTATCCAAATTTTCTAACTCTCTCTGAGCATCTACAGAAAACGAAATGCAGTTTGGGGAAGAGGGTAGCAATTGACTTCGAATCTTTCTGAAATATCTATACTCCGTAACAGCATAATTATCGTGTTATTCTATAGTTCCAAGTAACATTTCCGGTTGCAATTCAATGTCATTTGTTGCCGTTTCTTGTTCCATGTCTTTTTCTTTAGCTGTTCAAAGTTGTTTGTTATTTTGTGTAATTTACAACGTGTGTTTAATTTCTCCTTCTATCATTTACAGATACTAAAAAAAAAAACTCGTTCCCTATTCAATTGTAATTTTCTGTAAAACAGTTGGTCATCTTATGTTATTTTGCATGTTTCGTAGATTTTAAGAACGAGACGGCCAATCCTGGGTGGGGAATGATGTAAAGTATGCTCTTGAGATAGGCTCAAAAATATGATGTCACTCGTTTGATTTTTTTTTTTTTCAAAATTAAAGCTCTGACGAATTTTCTCAAAATTACTCGGACGAACCAAAGAAAATGAAAAAATTATCAAAATTTCTCACGAAAAGAAACATGACGTCAAATTCGAGACAAAATGAATAATTATATACGTAAATAAAAATTACTACCCGTTTAAAGAGAGTCGATACGATCGAGTTTAAGGGGCCGTTTTGCCTAGCGTTTAGGCCAACCTAGGGTATTCCTTTTACAAAAATTAATAGAGATTAATTGTAAAAACAAGCTTTCTCAAATACAACCGAAAAGTGACAATAACAATTGAAACGAATATAAAGTATTCAAAATAAGATGGGGTTGCCACCTCCTCGAAATTGGCTTTTTACTCTATATTTGACCTTTTTTCCAAAATCTTCAGAATTACTGCTCACACAAGGGTGTTGAAGGGTTGAAAAGGGGATATCCCCTCTTACTTAGGGTAATAATTTCCGTTAGGCACTAATTTTGAATGTCCCTGTTTACTTTCATTTGGGGAAACTTGTTTTTATGTTTGATTCAGATTTAGATCATTTCCCTTTGCACGGGTGCTTTTCCGTTTCTCTGAAATAATCTATACCAATAAGCTTTGTTGGCTTTTAAACCTAAGTGACTTTACATTATTAGGAATCACCATAAAAAGCAGACTGGTACATTTATTCTTATCGAAATTCAGTATTTAAGAGCTTCGGCCTCTGTTGAAATCCAGCCACTTTTAGCTCACCGTTCATTACTAGGAACGGTGAAATGTATATAAATGATGGCCCAATGAATATATATATCTTATGTATTTTCTTAAAGATAAATAAAAAAGATTTAAAATTAACAAACGAAGAAATAGGGGCACATTTTTATTAAAGTAAGCTACAAAACATCAAATAAAGTGCTTATATAACAGCATCAATAACGTGTACGACACCATTGAAGGCAACAAGATCGGCCTCGATGACGTTAGCACCGTCGACGGTGATGCCATCTGAAAAGATAATAAGCGATGACGTACTTAACAAAGGAGAGAAGTAAAAACAACGTTAGACTTTTTCTTTAGATAAAGTACAATTAAAAGGCATTAGATAACATGATATGATTTATGACGAAAAGAAAAATCTTTCTTCTGAGAGCATGATACTCCATCCTAACTTTTTTTTTTAGATATTTTCGAATTTGGTTTCAAACATTTTTTTTAGTTTCAAACATAGACTCATGTTCTTAATTATATTAACGTTTCAGTATGGTCTTTTTGAAACTGGTGGAAGGTTGTGTCTGCACCTGTCCAATAGTTCTCACGATTTTGATTTGATAAAATTTTGGTCCTGTTATGGCCAAACAGTCTGATTGCAGGACAATAGGTCAAATCGATACTTTTCTAAAACTTGAACAATTTTGTTTTTCATAAGGAACATTAGATTTTTCAGTTATCGTTCGAATCCATACTCTCGATAATCTACTACTATTGGATAAATAAGGTCAGGGGTGTAGCATTATCTTTTTAATTGGTAAGGCAGAATTAATTCACATCCAGAGAGTTAAGGGGCATGGGCTATATAATGTTTTCTTTCCAAAATATTAGGGGACAACTGCCTCATTGCCCACCCCTAAATGACGCCACTGGATAGGGTCAACCCTGGGGAGAAAAATTGTACACACGATAATCCTTGTCTCGAAAAATGAGAAATCCCACTTCTGAAGTTTTTAGTCCATAAGAGTCCAAACATTAACAATCTGACCCTCAAGACAGCTAAGCTACATCTTTTTTAAGTTGTTTTGTATCATGGTTTTTACTTATTTTATTGTTTTTTTATATTGACGTCCGTTACTACATATAATTGCACACCTGTATACTGTGGCCTCTTTCATTATAAATTGAATTCCCGAACTGTTTTTCTTATGATGTATTATATTATTATTATTGTTATATTATTGTTTAACATTTAAAAATATATTATTTAATTTTGAAAACATTGAAAATATTCTTATTTAATGAAATATTATTGTTATATTATCTTATATTATTATTATTATTATTATTATATATTATACAAGATATTATTATTAAGCTTCTAGTTGACCATTTTAAATTGTCAGGTTTCACTTCTACTACTGCTGGTAATTTGATTGCCACATCTTCAAATTGTTTTATCATATACAAATAAGTACTAAAAATATTGAAAATAAACATATATTTCCCAATACGTCGCCTTAAAACCAAAGCCCGCAAGAATAAAAAAGTGCAAATGTTGATTGAAATTAAATAGCAAATTGTAATAATGTAATAAAAATAAACTGTCGGTTGACTTGCTTTAAAAAGCGATGAAAAAGAAATGAATGCAAATTGACTTGAAAAAAAACTATTGTCAAAGGAATTTTCCACAAAAAAGAAGGTTAATAGATTGCTTAATTTTATATTATACCATACCAAAAATATAAACTTTATATGTTGTCAAAATTTTACAAAATGCATATATTAAAACTAAAAAAATGAATTGCTTAAAAGTAACACTTACTTGCACTGACAACAATAATAATATTGTCTCCAGCAGCAGTTGGGACTTCACCACTTGTTACTCCAGCACCAAAGACAGTAGAAGCAACAACATGACCAAGAAGAACTTGACCAAGGGCTTCCGGGTCAGCAAGGAGACTGTCAAGAACACCTTCTGGGAGAGCATCGAAGGCAGCATTGGTTGGAGCGAAGAGAGTGAATGGGCCTTCACCTGAAATATGACGAATATGATTACAATGCTATCCTGCAGAAAAAGTCTGACAGTCTAGTAATTAACAATTTATTGCACTAACCCTCATTCAGTAAGCTTTTTTTCTTCTTTGTTCTAACTTTGTGTTTCCTCAAAAGCATTATTCCTAGGGTAAATGATCTTTAATTTGAATTATGTCTTTTTACAGTTATTTTGATTATGAGCGTGCTATAGATGAAATGATTCAATTTATGGTACATAGAGCTGAAATGATTTAAATAATAATAACTACTTATTAGAAATCAACGATAAATACTAAAATGAATATAAGAAATAAAGAATAAAAAGGTTATAAGGTTAAAAAATGAACCCGGATAAATTCCAAATTTCTTTAAATGATTTAAATAACGCTGAGTCATTTAGATTAATTCATTGTTCTATATTTCACAGTTCTCAAAAGGTTTCCTAAATTAGTCTAGGAAGCCCATGAATTTTTTCTATAATTGGTTAGGAAGGAGTAGCAAAAATTGCTACAAAAAAGCTACCAGAAAAATTGTAAAATGGCTAATTCTTAAATTTGTATAAAAATAAGAAAAAAATGAAAAATATAAAATGGACAAAGTAAACTTTCTGTAACAGGCAGAGTTATAATTAGGTGCGATTAAGGCTCTTTCTAGTGCTTGCCTAAATTCCCAGCTTACTTGTACAGTTAAACAACCTATGAATTAGCCCCTAGAACTGTATTAACCTTGATTCTACTCGTGTCTTTATATGGTAGGCAAAAGAAAAAAAATGACAGAGAATTTACTTGTAAAGAAATGGCGTGACTCCAGAGCTTTTTACTCTTCTAGATTAATTTTAATTTTGTACAAAAACCCACCACGTTTTTCTTTGTCTCACTAGCTAGGAATTTGACATACAAACAGCAATAACAAGAACGGACAAAACGTCAAGGCTATTTGGCCTTTTTTTTACATAAAGGGCTGGACACACGTACCTTTTTTCGGTCACTGATTTCAGCAGCCCAGTGGGCAAATGATATTGGTTCAAAAACAAAGTCTTTTGCACGAGATTTTCAAAACCAAACATCATGGACATCAATAGTCAACTGTGGTTTATCAATTACTGCATGATTGATCTCAACTTGTTATTTAGTTCTTTTGTTACAATTATTAACTTCTTTTATTACTGAAAATTTTATTCTTTTTAAATTTTTATTTCCTTAAAAGTATTTTAATTAAATTTGAAATTCCATCGTTATTGAATTATAAAGTTCTTTGTTATCAAATATTTAATTGTTAGTATTATTATTTAATTTCTTTGATTTTCCTCCTGAAGAGAAGGAAACCATTGAGGATTTATTTGTTTTTTTATAATGAAATTCGGCGCGATTTTTGTAAATTGGTACCGAAAGCTAGAAAATTTTTCTAGCTCAAATCAGTACCGTTTTCTTTGCAAATCGGCCCCAATTTGGTCAATCACCACTAAAAAAAAAACTAAGTTTGCAAAGCCCTTAAGCTTAAAGAATAATATAATAGGCTAAACAACAAGTAAAAGATCAACGTCATAAAAATAAAGCAGTTGGTTTAGACTGCACTTTTTAACATAGATATGTATAATAGGAATATGCCCATTCTTCTTAGATAAAAGTAAAAAAATGTTACTCTATTTGAGAACAAATTTTCATGGATGTAGTTTTAAAGCGGTTACAATTTTTGATGATGAAATTTTTTGTGATTTCCTGGTGAAGTCAAAATAGGAGCAAAATGTTAAGCTAGCAGAAAAAAAACTTGAAAAAGATAAAATTATCAGTTTAAAAAAAAATTATAAAAGAAATCAGAATCAATTTGAAATGTAAATTCAAGAACAATGTTTTAGTGTTTATTGACCTGATATTGCGTTCAAGTAAAAACGTACCTGAAACTGTGACAAAGGGTTCAGTTTCATCATTATACGATGAACACCAAATGGAATCGTTGCATATTAGATTATTTGATATTGTATTTGTTACTGACAACATTCTATTGTTACTTATTAGTTATATTGCATATCATGCTACTGATAGTAAAATGACTAAAATATATAAAAAAAAGCGTGTATCGTAGGATTTATTTTTAGGATGTCTTCCAGACATGCAAACAATTTTTTACGTTTAATAGTTCTTTATTTTCAGGAAGTGACTCTTTGCATTTGTAGTTCAAATGCAAATGCGAGAAATAATATTTAAGTTTTTAATATTAAGTTTTAATTTTTAAATACGAGAAATAATATTTAATTGAAAAAAAGAGTGATGAAGACATAAAAAATGAATAAACAAATGAAGTAAATTTCAATATAAATGTTAATTAAAATAAACGATGAATATTTAATATAACAGAAAATTAAAAAAACAAACTTAAAAGTGCAACAATTAAAACAAACCACAAGTAAAAGTCATTGAAAATAATGACTCTACAGCCTAGTTTACAGAACATAGTCCTGATAATTAAAGTGCCACATAAAGAATAAACAAATGCTTACCAGATAAAGTTTCTCCTAGGCCAGCAACTCCAACAGCTGTCAAGAGAGTTGTGAATCTGCCCTCAGCGTCAGCAGTGAGAACCTCAGGGATGTTTCCAGCTGGAATTTGGTTTGGTCGACTGATCACATGGACGACACCATTATCTGCCATCAGATCGGCAGTTGTGACGGAAGCTCCGTTGATAGTAACAATCTGAGGAAATTGTGTTTGTTGATTGGTAAGTGAAAATAAATATTGTTCTTGAGGTGATGCAATACCTTAAAGGATTACCCAATCTCGTCTGTTATAAACGTTTTATTTTGTGTGGTCAAATTGTTTAGAATTGATCTGACGATCTTGCCATAACTACTAGAGCTTGGGTAAGAGATCCGAATAAGTGACAGAGATCTAAAAGCTGAAACGTTCTTTTCTAGAGATTTTAGAAAAAAAACTTCACTTCTCGTTTTATACTGGATATAGATCTTTTCAGTTTCAATGAAACGTAGAGCATCCGAAAATATGAATTTTGTTTTGATCGATTAGATGGATCAGAATTTTATGAAGTACAACAAAATTGTTTTCAGCTTCATAACTTTGCTCAATTCCATTTTATAAGGTTTTAAAAATATGCAATTACATTTCCTAGATTTAAAAAAAAATATTGATATGGCTCAAAATTCTACTCAAATAACAGGAATTGCATTTTCAGAACTAAAGGCAGAGAAAAAGCAACTAGGAACCTGTCATGTAGGCAAATTGCAGGGCTCTCTAGAGGGAGAAGGAGTGGAGGTGGGTACTTTCAAATACCTTCCCGGAACATACTTTAGCCTGTAGACCCATCCCTGAAAGTTTCATTTTCCTAACCTAAACCCTTTCCGAGATAGCAAGAAGTCAATTAACTACAATTTTACCTTTTATTTTTAAAGTTCAGAAAAGATCGGGCTTCAAAAAAATTCTAGCATACATGCTCGGAGAACTCCAAAAATCAGTTCAAAAGAATTATCATTTGAACGATTTGGCCACTTTGGGTGTTCCTTCTAGTGTCATAATTTATTATTGACAAAGTTTTACTGATTTTTCAGTCAAATTTCAAAGTCAAACAACAAGTTAGTGACAGGTATCAATGATGGCTAGTCCCCTGAGAGAATTATCCTTGTCTTTGTCCTTGCCCTTTGTCCTTCTGACAGTTACCCAACGCGCAAGATCGCAAAGTTATATTTTGGGTACCGTATGACCTTGAGTGTTTCACTAAACCTGGTCAAATATCATGAACTATTCTAAGAAATTCACGATTTACAAGAAAATCTTGAAACTAAATCACCACAGCCCTTAAGAACTTATGTACTAAACTTCTACTCTGAAATTAATCATTTATAAAACACGGCACGTACCAACATTTTAAGTTGCATATATATTTTTTCACTTTATTTATTATTATTCATATATATTTTCTTAAGGACGTGATATGAAATATTTCATATGAAAAACTGTTTATTTTGTTTCGTACTAATATCAGCGACATGTACTGATACCATGGGTATACCAAAAATTTTCAAATGCGGGGGGAGGAGGGGGAGGGCAACTATGGAATAGGATATTTCCAAATTCATTATCAAATCTCAGTCAAAAATCGTAAATTTTAAACAACTTTGTGGTTACAGGATTGTAGGCCCTCCTTCTGTCCACACAAGTGAATTAAACTAGTCCTTGGAAATATAATCTACTGAATTGTTAACCTTCTAAGTTCAAGATTTTATTTCTATATAGATTGTAAAAAGTTCAAGGAGTTTATTTTCTCTTTTTATAAGGGGAACCCTTCACCCTCCATATGATATAAGAAACCTGAAGTGCATTACCCTATAAGATATTACATATGAACTGAAGAAATCTGTGGAGCTCAGTTAACTTTTAACTATTTTTTTGTTTAAGGTAGGCACACTTCCTACCTACATTACAAAGATACTTCAAGGAAAAATCCATTTACCTCAACAAGGGAGGAAAGGAGATTTTCCTCTGCATCAGGGCATTAAAAGCATCCAGTCTAACTGTGAGAACTTAATAACAATGCCTGTAATGAAACTCTGGACAGATGTCACAAAGAGTCCCCCCCCTCTTTCATCAATGCATACAAGTATTTTAAACAAGCAAGGGTGGATCGGGTGATATACAAGTTCTACATGACTTGAATTTAGGTCTTCATTCCATATAACAAATTAAAAATTTTACAAATTGTGATTTCGATCCCGTTTTCCCAAAATCAATTCAATTCCGTTTTGTTTTTCAATATTTTTATTTTATTCTGAATTTCAAAAGCCTCCGGGAAGACTCAATCAGGGTTTGTGAAGAGCCCTTCTAGGGAGTTTAAAATTCACCTTCATAACTGGTACAATATTACCGCATGTGTTCTCACTTTTTTTTTTCTCAGATGAGAGCTAAACTTTTGCTTTTATATACCCGGCGTTAAAAGAAAAAATTGTAGTACTTGCATGAAAATTATAACTTGTTTAAGAACTTGAAAATATGTTAATGATTGCTATAGAGCTTTTTCCCTAATATACTTTCCATATCTGACCAATATTTCCGCAGTTTGTAATTTTTTTTACCTTAGTGTTTTTGGAGATCATTATCCTTTTTAAAAAATAACCTAGCTTGAATAATTATATTTACTAGCATTCACAACGTATATATTGAATCCAGACATTTTTTTTCAATTTTTTCTGCTCCGTTTAGTTTTGCTAAAAATTTATTTACTTTGGTGATAAAAATTTTTTTTATCACCTTACATTTTTTTAATACTCATTTTATAATATGTTAAATTTTGCCAGGTGAGGCAAGAGTGTGAAAGTTAGATAGAAAAATAACAGCTATAAGAAAGAGATAAATTCCAATTCTAAAAAATATACAAGATATAATATCTGTTACATGTGCAGTAACAGACAAACAGCAGAAGATTTACATAGACACACGTTCTTCGGCCAAAAAGACAACATTTTTTTTTTGATTTCAGTCATCCTTTTTAGTTTTTCATCTTTTTTGAAAAATTTTAAGCCCTTGAAATTTTCAAAGAGGTAACAACCAAATTTACTGCGATTATAAGGAAAAACGAGATAGTTCCGTCTTCAGTGCAAAAAAGCTAGAGGTATTAAACGTGCAGTACCCCCCCCCCCTTAATTATCTTTTCGTAAAGTGGAAAATACAAGAATTATCAATATCAAACAGTTCGTGGTAACGAACTGTAGTAAGGAGCGACCCGGCTCAATAGTAACCAAAACTCTAAAAAATGAAATTTTGATATCAATAGCTACATCAAAAGAATTGCATTTTAATGCTGATTTTAAATATATAAGTTTCATCAAGTTTAGTCTTACCCATCAAAAGTTACGAGCCTGAGAAAATTTGCATTATTTAAGAAAATAGGGGAAAACACCCCCTAAAAGTCGTAGAATCTTAACGAAAATGACACCATCAGATTCAGCGTATCAGAGAACCCTACTGTAGAAGTTTCAAGCTCCTATCTACAAAATTGTGGAATTTTGTATTTTTTTGCCAGAAGACAAATCACGGGTGCGTGTTTATTTATTTGTTTGTTTTTTTCCCCAGGGGTCATCGTATAGACCAAGTGGTCCTAGAATGTCGCAAGAGGGCTCATTCGAACAGAAATAAAAAGTTATAGTGCCCTTTTTATGTGACCAAAAAATTGGAGGGCATCTAGGCCCCCTCCCACGCTCATTTTTTCCCAAAGTCAACAGATCTATATTTTGAGATTTTTGTTCAGCATAGTCGAAAACCATAATAAATATGTCTTTGGGAATGACTTACTCCCCCACAATCCCTGGGGGAGGGACTGCAAGTTACAAATTTGACCAGTGTTCACATATAGTAATGGTTGTTGGGAAGTGTACAGACGTTTTCAGGGGGACTTTATTTTGTTTGGGGGTGGGGCTGAGGGGAGGGGGCTATGTTGGAGGATCTTTCCTTGGGGGAATCTGTCATGGGGGAAGAAAAATTCAATGAGAAGGGCTCAGGATTTTCTAGCATTACTATAAGAAAACAATGAAAAATAAACATGAAAACGTTTTTCAAATGAAAGAAAGGAGTAGCATTGAAACCTAAAACGATTATTACGAGATTATTACGCATATGAAGGGTTCTAAAAATGCTTTAGCATAAAGAGCGAGGTATTTAGGAGGAGATAAATACCTCGCTCTTTATGCTAAAGTATTTTTAGTAATTTCAACTATTTATTCTACGGCCTTTCTGATTCAGGGGTCATTCTTAAAGAATTATGACAAAACTTACGATTTAGTGTAAAGAGCGAGGTATTAACGAGGGTACAAACCCCCTCGTATACACAATAAAAATATAAGATTATGAAAGTTTGTTACGTAAGTTAATTCTTAAGTTACGTATATTTTTTACTAATAAAAACGTTCGTTAAAAGTTAAAAGTTCTAGTTGCCTTTCTAAGTAACCGAAAAATTGGAGGGCAACTAGGCCTCCTTCTCCAACCCTTATTTCTCAAAATCGTCCGATCAAATCTAAGAGAAAGCCATTTAGCCAAAAAAAAGAATTAATATACAAATTTCATTTTAATAATTTATGTGTGGAGAGCCAAAACCAAACATGCATTAATTCAAAAACGTTCAGAAATTAAATAAAAATATACTAAGTTTTTTAGCTGACTTACTCCGTATATGAAATGGGTTGTCCCCTCCACAATCCCTCGCTCTTTACGCTAAAGTTTGACTCTTTGCCACAATTCTACTTTTTAAAACAATTAAAAACTTTAGCGTAAAGAGCGAGGGATTGCGGAGGGGACAACCCATTTCATATACCGAGTAATTTCTGTTCGTTTTAAGTTTTAATGTCGCTCCTTACTTTCAGCTAAAAAAATTAGTTTTTTTTTTTTATTTAATTTGTTACAGGAACCATTAACTGGCTATCCCCCACATATATAAAGTAAATAAAAAACTCAACATAGGATTGTGTGGGTGGGTACCAAACGCTCACAGTTAAGTTGCATATGTGTGCAATGTTCCCATGAGTAAAATTTTTACCACAAAACCAAGGTTTTTTGTGTGTTTATGACTGAAAAAGGCACCGAATCCATTGCAGTACCCCATCCTTAGTTATCTTTTTGCAAAGTGGAAAATGCAAGAATTCTCGATATTTGTCACAGGCACCCTTAAGTGGGTATCCCCCACATACATAATGTAAATAAAAACCTCAATATAGGATTGTGTGGGTGGGTACCAAACGCTCACAGTTGAGTTGCATATGTGTGCAAAGCACAATGATGAGGGATCAACGTGGAATCTTTCTCTAAGCGAATGTTAGCTCCCATGAGTAAAACTTTTACCGCAAAACCAAGGTTTTTTGTGTCTTTATGACTTAAAAAGGCACCGAATCCGTTAAGCTGTTAAAGTTCATCACTTAAAATATTTTTTTCCATACCTAAGAAACCTTTACCGTTGGAGTAAAATGAAAATGAATGAGGTCTTGGCAACATTTTCTACAGATACTTTCTAGCATTTTAGTATTTTAGAAAAAACATGAACATCTAAAGATGTTCTGTTTAACCTTTAATCATATCTATTTAAAAACTAAAAATATTCTTAACCTGTCCATAGATATTGGTGCGGATAGTTGATCCTTGAACAGTAGCGACAGTGACATCGTTCTGAAGAGCATCAGAGGTGACGCTAGCAGCAACCATGTGGTAGTTCAAAAAATTGGTGAGAAGGTCAGTATCAGCCAAAAGACTGTCTAGCAATGCTTGGTCAAATGACGCATCCTCAGGTGCAAAAACCGTGTAAACATCTGAAAGCAAATAATTTTTAAAAAATAAGGGTTACTGACATGCAGGCATTCTGAGAAAATCCTGCCGAAGTGACTTGTTAGTGATAATCACGAGAGTGGAGAGAGATTTCTTAAGAGATATCCTGGAATCCGACAGCAGAGATATCCAGGATCGCTAACGAACGTGATAATCTCTCGATGGAGTATATATATTTACGTAAAGTTTTATGAGAAACAAGCTAAGCAGATGTAGAGTTAACTTTTAGACGAGCAAATATTATCGAGAAGCCAAATAGTTGTTAGGGATGACAAATACTAAAAGAAGCTATTTTAGCTGATTAAGGACTATGTATGTATGTATGTATATATTTATTTCCCATCAAAAGAAACAGATGGAGTATAAGATAAAAAAACAAAAAAACATACTACAAAAGAATAGACAAACACAAGATAAATAAAGAACAAATCGATATCTAACTACAAAAAACAAAACCTATTGCCTCAAAATAATTTCCCAAGGATGAGTAACAATACTAGAGTTATATCTGGCAATCTGGGCTATAATCGCTTCATTAGGGTCGATAATCCCATACCGACTAGTCACAATACTGTTTCTTGTCCATGGTGGAAGCAGTAAGAGGTACTTCGCATATTTATAATATGTAGACCGCAATTCATTCTTATCTTCCTTTTGGAATATCCTCCAAAAGGGACTTAAATACAAATAATGGGGTAGTGCCATTGCATTATACAGATGGGCCAAAATCCGCCGACCAAACTGACGCTTATAAACTACAACACGGCTATACGCTAAAGAGATCCGTTTCTGCAGATGATTCTGAAAAGATGACGCGTTTCAAGCATAGACCAACCGATAGGGATCCCCAAATAAACTATGTGTTCGGCAAGCCCAACAGTAGCACATCATCAACAACAACAGCAGACCCTTGCTTAGCATTAAACAACAACACATCTGATTTCTTTTCATTAAACTGAAGGCCTATTTTTCCATATTCTACTTGAAACTGGATAAAATTCTCCTCTAAACCGCGAAGGAGGCGGCTCAGATTAAGTACATCGTCTGCATAGCTTATTAACGATAGATCAATCCCTCTCAGAATGTATGTCAGATTTGACTTAGATTGCGGTTTAACAATGCTGTTATTAAATGCAGTAGGTGATGTCAATGCACCCTGCCTCGCACCTTTTTTAACGGGAAGCACCGGGTTATTTGTCAGGTTTAGTGTTGTCGGTAGCTTAACTATATCAATGAGTTTAGGAATTTAACTGGGAATGGTGACAAGGATGTGTGTAGAGGTAAAAAAAATTAAGTGTGTATTTGAGGAGTCATTTGTGAATATGCTGATGGGTAAAGAAAAAAAAAAAGAAAACGTGTAAAATCAAAAGAGGCCCAAAAGGCAATTGCCTGTAGTAAGACGGATTGGCACCTGGAACTTCTCCCAGAGATAGCAATGTCCGTTGCAAGATACTGATTTTTTAATCTCTGATTCCGAAATGACCGTAGTAAATAAATTAAAAATACAATAGAAATAATAATTTATGCCGATGCTATGTGCGCCACCTTTAGTTACAAGCATAAATCACTGCAAAAATAAGACGCAACGACCGTAAGAGCTCAAGCATAGTGTTGCTAGTGCTTGTACCTGAAAATGTGAGAACCCAAGCTATAAAAAACGGGCCTTGTGTTGTATAGAGCTACAAGAACTTTTATAGAACTAACTAAAAAACAACAAAGAAAAAAAAGAAATGGCTTTGATAGTATCATTGAAGTAACTCTAATAGCTTCTTTTACCTGCGTGGATCAGTTGCGACAATTGTATTTATTAATAATGATGGTGGTTTTATTTGTTTTTAGCTCAGTGTTTTTTCTTTTAATCTTTGTTTTTCTTGTGCTGAGGACGCCTAGTTTACATAAAGGTGAAATGCCCGCGTTAATTTAGTCTTCCATCTTTTCTCTCTACTGGCCGTAGTCTCGTTTGTTGTCTTTTCATTTGTTGTCTTTTACCTCTCTTAGTTGTCTTTTTGTCATGACTGGCCAGTTCGACTTAAGAATATTCATAGAACTAACGACAATTCAAAAGATGAGACTAGCAATTGCATTAAAAAAATAGAATTTCACATGTATCAACCTTTAGCAATGACTCAATACTTGCTAATACAGTGGTGATACAGGTGACACATTTGACAAAGCGGGCCTATTAACCTTAGTTCGGCTTGTAAGAAGTAGGTCGTCAATTTAAGCGAAATATAGCACGTTTGTGAATCCAGAACCACCGTTTGAACGGAAATTTAATTCTTTAACTTGCCTTTTTAGATGAGTTTTTCCCTCAGCTTTGCCATGACATGCTCTTCCTCGAGCCTCAGACCCCTTCTTCGAGCTTTGTTGTCCTACTTAAACATTGCCTCGAAAATATAATTCCATCTAAGTTCCAATATATTCCCCCTTGTCAGTTTCTCATAATAACATTGCAGAAAGAGATACCCCATTTATTACTGAGCTGCTCAATGAAGGACATCACCCCCTGATCTCTCCAGCTTGTTTCAACTTGTCATCACGTCTCTTGTATATATATATTTTTTTATCGTTGTTCATTTTATAAATAATTTGATTTTATTTACTAACTTTTGGGTTCTTTCAACTCTGTGACACAGTTTTGACAATAAGGTTCAAATCTTTAATGAACTGAATCTACTTTAGTTTAATTTTCTTACACGTTTTCATCCAATTTTTCTTCTTGATACAAGAAGTGGTTCCTTGCTTGATACAAGCAAGGATCCTTCTGGTATGGTTTTATGTAATACACGGGGTATTCAGGGGTTTGTAGAGTCTTTGAACTCCACAATGGAGGCAAAGTGTATCATTTTGTCATATTTATTACCTTTCTAAGAAGATGCTAGGGCTTTGTAATACCTTAAATATAGTTATTGTATTCAAAAAGGAATAAAATGACGCCTACTGCGCAGAGCTATATACCAAATACTCATTACCGAAGTCTATAAATTACCTTTACTACTACTACTGCCACCACTAATAACTCAACGCAGCACCAAGCCATCTGATGCCAACCCAGCTACGCACGCTTCTCCTCAAACCCGATCTATTCAAAGCCTCCCTCTTTACCTTCTCCTAGGAAGTTCATCTTTATTGTACCACAATGTGATTATCATTAAATTTAAAACTAAAAAATACATATCTAGTAAATATTAGGGACCAAAGCTTGTAAATTATTGAGATTAGGCTCTAAAACTTAAGTGAAAAGAATTTTTGATTATTTGATTACCAGTTCCAGTCAAGACATCGAGATAGTTGGCCTGGGTGTAGAGATCCACCATCACAAAGCATCCAGCTTCTTCCAATGTTTGTAGAAGAGTGCCAGCTTTGGTCTGGCGACCCGTCTTGACTTTCTAAAAATGGTACATGGTCAGAGTCTAAAAATGGTAATATCTTCTTTGGGAAAAGACTAAGGAAAAACTGATTCTACACTATTAGAAAGAAAATAGTCTTTTATATAATTTGTTTTTGGACTGTTTGTGGCTTATACCCAGACTAGAGTCACCCTTTTCGATAAAATAAGCATTACAAGTGGCTACATCCCCAATTGTATATCCCGAACGCAAGCTATTGAGTTGGATCATGTCCAACTTTCTAGAAAAAGATTAATGATTATTGAATAAGAAGAAAAGATAAATACACAGTGTTAATTGAGAATAGTTGATAGTAAAGTAGTGTTGTACTCAAGATTTAAAAAACCATTCCTTGTCCCTTTCATTATTCGCTTCTACAATACAAGTTTGACGAAAAATCAAGAAAACCTCCAATATCATAGAAAAATCTTGGCTTCTCTTATCGAAAGTTTGACCTGAAATGGTTAGGCATAAGAGAGAAGGAAATAAATCAGAAATAAGTTTTTGCTTATATTGGTTTGAAATGAAATCGTTATTATTGTGAAAACTATGAAGGCAGCAAAATTTGATGTAGCAAAGTTGAATATGAAATTCATCTCTTTTGGCAGGATTACTTAACCTTCTATTACTGTAGAGATATGTAGACAGTACGATCATTTCCTATCTTAATCATTATACAAAGCCGGACCGTGACAAAGCTCCTTTGGAGAAAATATAAACCAAGAGTAAAGTGACATTAGGTTTTTCATGGAAGGTACGTGTGTGGCATCGGTATTAACAACCTAGAGAAGAGGAAAAGAAATATGACGAATCGAGCCTCTAGGGGATAGGGAAGAATGCGATACACTGAAGAGATAAAAAGAAAAAGGGAAATGATTGGTCTAGCTGTAATAATGTAAAAGGCAAAGATAACATTGGTCTAAGAATGGAAAGAAAACAAAGAATGAATTTATAAGGATAATGAAGGTAAAACAAGTTTTTTTTTTTTTTTTAACAATGCCCTGATGTGATGACATTTGAATATGAAGTTCGGCGCTTCACATTGATATTTCAGTTCCGTAGTTTTATCTATTTTTTCTCAAAGGGAAATTATGTATTCAGCATCAATGCAGACTCGCAGTTAAGTTGAATTTAGTCACTTTCTTTTCTCACATATGTTTACTGGCAATGGTTTGATTTTTTATTACCTGTACTACTGAGGAACACATTAAGGAGATACTCAAAATCTAGTTTTTTCAAAATTGTCGCCTCTTTACTGAAAAAGGAGATCAAATGCTTAAATTGCTAAAACTAAAATAATTACTTGCTAGTGTATTTTTCTTGGTTGGGATTTCTGTTGATTTTACGATTTTTAAATTTCATTTATTAATATGCACGTTTACATAAAAAATATCAGACATTGTCAAAGGAGGAAGTCCTCACAGTCACTTCCCAGTTCAGGTCTTTGCCCTCAAGCCAAATTCGATGGATTAGAACCGGTTCCCAACAGTAATTTCTCAACTCCCTCCCTCCCTTCTTCCGAAAAAGAAAATCCTAGAAACTCGCAAGACTAAAATAATTTGTTTCACCATCTGCACGAGTCTTTTTGCTATATCAAATTAAAGCTTAATAATTAAGTGACAGCAAAGTATGCAAGTAAGGGGCATTGGTGGGTCTAGCGAGGGGCCATCCTCCCTCTCTCTGACTCCAAACACGCCAAGGACAAAACAAAGTTAGATTAGCAACTGACAATAAACTTGGTACTAGAATAACTAAATAATTTTAAATAATCTTAACACTATTCTAATTCTTTCTAAGTTTTATACCAAACTTGCACGTAACACAGAATTGGAGAGCTAATGAAAATTATCGTGAGGGTTAGCTTACTGAGTCATAAAAAATGCTTTCTGATGAGAAGATTTTCGTAATTTACAGGTTCGTGGTAGGATATTTACAACAATAATAACAACAAGCATTACTTTATATTCTTCTTATAATATAAATACAATTCTTATGATGTCCTTCAATTTTCTGAAAACTCTCTAAGAATTTCACGAAAAATAGGTCTTAACAGACGTGTGGTATTTTCTTGGATAAGGCTATTCCACCAGTTATTAGAAGAAAAACAGAGGTCCTACTTCAAATTTTGAAGGAAATTTTTATAGCCCAAAAAATGAGGAAAAAAAGGAAAAATTCAAGGGAATATTTTTCCGTACCAAGAACACTCCATAACTCAATATTACTATCTAAAACCATAAACTATTGAGAAACCTAATAGATAACCTAATAGAAACCTAATAGAATACCTAATAGAATTAAACCAAATAGAAACCTAATGTGCTAAAACTATTAGGTTGCCCCTTTGTGGTAAAACATTTTGTGGCAAATTTTAAATAGTTCTGCCACTTCCTGGACCCCTCCCACTATTTATGAAATTGTCGGCTATTTTCCTGTTGCAGCCCTGATCAGAAGTTACCACCGGAAATTTCCGCATTTGCTAAAATTCAATCCAAACTTCTTTTAGAAATCCTGGATCCGCCACTCAGTCATGTCATAAGTCATACCTCTGAGATGGGACATTAGCGACCCACTTTGCTAGCTCACCCTCTTTCTTTCTACATCCGCAATCATAAATAATATATGTTCATACCATTTTCCATAGGTGATCGACGAACTGAGAAGCAAACAATAGATCACTTAAACAAAGGAAATGGGAGGAGCTTTTATACGCGCCGAGACTCTAGGTGACAGATTGTTATTAGGATGATCATACTTCTAGATATCTCTACAGTACCTTCTACACAGTATTGACCTTGCCATTCTACGGAATATTTAGCTTACGATTCTCCAAATTCAATTGTATTTTGATAAAATATGAAAAGGGTTTGTGATAAAAAAAAAATTAAACTAATTTTCTTTATCACTCATAGAAAAGAATTTAGTGTTTAGTCAGGGCTAATATGTATCATGGATACATGTTTAGTTAGAATTAAATAAAAAAAACAAGTTTTTTTAACTGAAAGTAAGGAGCGACATTAAAACTTAAAACGCACAGAAATTACTTCGTATATGAAAGAGGCTGCTTCCTCATCAACGCCCCGCTCTTTACGCTAAAGTTTGACTCTTTCTCTCAATTCTTCTTTTTAAAACAGTAAAAAACTTTAGCGTAAAGAGCGGGGCGTTGATGAGGAAGCAGCCTCTTTCATATACGAAGTAATTTCTGTGCGTTTTAAGTTTTAATGTCGCTCCTTACTTTCAGTTAAAAAAACTTGTTTTTTTTATTTAATTTCTGAACGTTTTTGAATCAATGCATGTTTTGATTTTGGCTCTCCGCAGAGGAATAATCAAAACGAAATTTGCATATTTTTTTTTTGGCTCAATGGCTTTCTCATAATTTTGATCGAATGATTTTGAGAAAAAAAGAGCGGGGGACGAAGCCTAGTTGCCCCCCGATTTTTTGGTTAATTAAAAAGGCAACTAGAACTTTTAATTTTTTACGAATCTTTTTATTGGTAAAAGATTTACGTAACTTATAAATTAGCTTTGTTTCGAATTTTGTGCGAATAACTTTTCTCAGGTTTCTCCAGTCTAGGCAACGTATATATTTGGAGTTTCCATAAAAATCCCAGCTCTTATTTTCAAAATTTTTGCATCGCTGTTTACCACACGTTCACTGACATGACCACCATAGTTTATCTAGAGTAGAGTTATTTACAAAATAAGGTACGGCCACACGTCCCTATAAGAACTTTTGTATTCTCATGTTTTTATTACATATATGAGGGGATTCGCCCCATCGTCAGTACCTCGCTCTTTACACTAAAGCTTAAATTTTATCCCAATTCATTAAGAATGACCCCCTGAATCACAAAAGCAGTAGAATAAGTAGTTGAAATTACTGAAAATACTTTAGCGTAAAGAGCGAGGTATTAGAAGGAGGTGAGCCCCTCATATGGGTAATAATTTCTGTTTGTTTTAAGTTTTATTGCTGTTCCTTACTTCCAGCTGAACAAGCTTTTTCACTTTTATTTTTTAATTGTTTTTTTTTAAATAATGCTAGTAAATCCTGCTCTCTCTTCATGGAAATTTTCTTCTCCCATTACAAATTCTCGAAGGAAAGTTCCCCCAGCATATCCCCCTCTTCTCAACCCCTCCCCCAAACCAAAAAAATCCTCCTGAAAACGCCTGTATACTTCCCAATAACCATTACTATATGTAAGCACAGGTCAAAGTTTGTAACTTGTTGCCCCTCCCACGGGGACTGTGGGGGAGTAAGTCGTCCCCAAAGACATAGTTATAAGGTTTTTCGACTACGCTGAATAAAATGGCTATCTCAGAATTTTGATCCGTTGACTTTGGGAAAATAATTAGCGTGGGAGGGGGCCTAGGTGCCCTCCAATTTTTTTGGTCACTTAAAAAGGGCACTAGAACTTTTCATTTCCATTAGAATGAGCCCTCTTGCAGCATTCTAGGACAACTGGGTCGATACGATCACCCCTGGGGAAAAGAAAAAAAAAACAAAAAAACAAAAAAACAAATAAACACGCATCCGTGATCTGCCTTCTGGCAAAAAATGCAAAATTCCACATTTTTGTAGATAGGAGCTCGAAACTTCTACAGTAGGGTTCTCTGATACGCTGAATCTGATGGTGTGATTTTCGTTAAGATTCTATGACTTTTAGGGGGCGTTACCCCCTATTTTCTAAAATCACGCAAATTTTCTCAGGCTCGTAACTTTTGATGGGTAAGACTAAACTTGATGAAACTTATATATTTAAAACCAGCATTAAAATGCGATTCTTTTGATGTAGCTATTGGTATCAAAATTCCATTTTTTAGAGTTTTGGTTACTATTGAGCCGGGTCGCTCCTTACTACAGTTCGTTACCACGAACTGTTTGAAAAAATTACAAAATAGATGTTTTGCATTTTAATGATATATCTTCTCATAATTTGTATTGATTTAGAAGCTTAGGCTGTGAAAATCGGGCTAAAAAGCATCAAAGTAATACATTTCCTTTCAGTGAAAATAAAGTTCTAGAGGTGAAAAAAGCAATTTTTAAAGAAAGTGTAAGCACTATTAAGAATCTTATGTATAGAAAACAGCTCAACGACCCTAAGTATAATGTAAGCACAAGACTTGGAAAATCAAGTCGAATTTAGACTACCTATGAGCTAAATAATTAGGCGTAGTTATAAACACTATTGAACGAGAATTTCAATAAATCAAAGCTCAAGGAAAATTTAAAGAAGGCATGGTTGAAAATGGCTATAAAAATTGTACGATTTTGAATATCTACATGCTTCATAACTGAATGTAGGATGCTACTTTACGAGGTCCAATATTGTTTCGTAATTATGGAAAAATTCAAAATTTTATAAAACTTGGAAAAATTTGAAACTTCTCTAAGAATTTTTTTCTCAGATCTATATCCATCTCGATTAAAATTATTTCATGTTTGGTCACAAGCCCGGCTTTGCTCAGACGAAGAAAAAAGCACATATTTATGCCATTATATTTTATTTTTCAGAGGTGAATGGTAGCCTGTGAATCTATCTCACGGGGAATTCCCTCTCCCATTAACTTTAGCTAAAGCCCTACCACATGCCAGGCATATCATGCAGTAATAATACCCATCTTTGAAGTGGAACTGAAGCCAATTCAATTTAATCATGTCTTTGATAAAAAAAAATAATTAAACAGCAACGTATATGATAAAAAGAGCAAATTAACACCAAAAAGTAGCCTGGGAGCTTCTTACTTCTGAGTAATTATGTTTGCCTAAGTTGTATTTGAGAACCGAAATGTAAAAAAGACTTGTATTTTCTATTTAACTGATAGCCTGGTTAAGCATGTAGCGTGTATGGGAAACAACATTTTTTTTTTTTTTTTACTTAGAAGTAAAATTAATGATAAAATGTCACGCTTAAAGAGACAGTATAACAGGGGTCAGTAATTATTTCTGTATCTGTTTTAAGTTTGAAGTGCTCAAACTGAGTTAGATCTATTTGAGGTGCATAGAAAATCGGTTTTATGAATTTTCTTTCATATAAATACAGCGTTAATTTTAATAGATTTTATTTACCATCTGAGTGTCAAGAGGAGAATTATCTATTGTTTACGATTGGCATTCGTTTGTCTTGTCAGTGATAACACTAATTGCAGTCATGGAAGTGATTAAAATAAAGTTATGTTTATTTGCTTATTCTGTAGTTGTTTGTTCTTATTTCCTCTGGTGAGTTAGCGTTCTTTTTTAGATGGTTTTATCTAACATTTTTTTTCTTTTTCCTTTAGGTTTTTTTCACTGAAAAGGGATCCCGGACGTGGAGCCAAAACATTCAGATAATATTTGTTTATCTAAAGCCTTGTTGTTGTTTTTTGGTAATTTTGTTCCACAGCTTTATTTAAACTAAACCTATTTTTCTCTCTTAGATTTTTGTAAATGGAAAAGCAGTGTGGTCTAAAAAATTATTTGCTTGAGAATTCACCAATTTTCCAATTTTTTTAGTCGGTTTGTCATATTTCTTTTCAAACATTCTTGGATAAAACTATTTTTCCATTGTTTTTATATCTTAGAAATCAGTTAAAAGTGATCACAGATCAAGATTTGACTATTATTTGCGTTTTATTTGCTCAAAATTTGGTCCATTCTGGATAGTCAAATCAGCCTCACTGGTAAGTAAAAAAGTATTAAAATTAACAAGAAATGACTCTAAGTGCTGTCTAATATGATTCGTAATATCTTTAAAAATATCAAGAAAGAAAAAAAAGATCGAGGCAATAAAAGTTTAAAAACTATAATTGCCATTTTTATAAGGAACAAAAAAAGGCTAAAGACTTTTAATTCTCAAGGTTTCTAATGTTCCATCAAATTCATACCTTTTTGTTACCTTGGTGAATATACACCAGCAGAGATTTTTCAATTATTTATTCCGTATAGATACTAGAGAATTAATTTTGTTGTATATTTATAAGTTACAATTATTAGAAATGCATATGTAATAGTTTCAATCATTAGAACTATAGTTCGAATACTATAAAATAAATTACGTTTCGTATTAAGTTTTGAAATCTCAAGAGAGATACGGTGGTCCTTATGGCTTAACAAAGTAAATAATAAGGGAATCTCTCGTAAGCAGTAACCCAACGGACTGTTTCAATGGGACAGTTTTAGCTTAGAAGTGCACTGTTTGCTTGTTTTCGAAACTTTTTTGTGAAAAAATTGATTTCGTCAATAAGCATATTTTTCGAATGTTTAATTTCTCACAAATAGCAGGTTTTGGTTGAGCTAATTTTCTTTTTTCTTTTTTTGCATTAGAAATATGCTTTATTTCTCACATCTTATTAGAACAAGATTTGACTTCGTTTTTTCCTTCAAGAATACTTTTGTAACAATGTTGGTTCCCATGGGATTTCCAATTTAAATGGAAAATGGGCTATGGAGAATAATCCTCCATAAAACAAGAGCTAAGAGCTCATATGGCACTAGTGACGAGGCGAGAAGAGCTAAGAGCCAAGAGATCATATGGTATGAGCTTCAACAAAATTCTATGAATCAATAGATTGATTTAAAAAGGAAAATAAGAGGCTTGATGCCGGTCAGGATTTAAAATAAGAGCTCTGAGTTACGATGTCCTTCTAAATATCAAAATTCATTAGAAGTCGAATCTGGGAAAACGACTTTATCAAGTCAAATTGTGCAGTTCCCTGACATGCCTATCAATTTTCATCGTCCTAGCACGTCCAGAAGCACCAAAATCGCCAAATCACTGAACCCCTCCCCCCAACTCCCCCAAAGAGAGCGAATCCAGTACGATTCTGTCAATCGCGTATCAAGGACATTTGTTTATTCTATCCACCAAGCTTCATCCCGATTCCTACACTCCAAGTGTTTTTCCAAGATTTCCCCCTCCAACTCCCCTCAATGTCAAACGATCTGGTTGGGATTTGAAATAAGAGCTCTCAGACATGAATTCTTTCTAAAAATCAAATTTCATTAAGATCAGATCATATATTCGCAAGATAAAAATACCCCAATTTTCACGTTTTCCAAGAATTCCGGTTTCTCCCTCCAACTCCCCCCAACGTCACAGGATCTAGTCGGAATTTAAATAAGAAATTTAAAGCACAAGATCCTTTTAAATATCAAATTTCATTAAGATCTGGTCACCCTTTCGTAAGTTACAAATACATCAATTTTCAAAATTACCCCCCTCCAATTCCACCAAAGAGAGCTGATCCGGTACGGTTATGTCAGTCACGTATGTTAGACAGATTTTTATTCTTCCCATCCAGTTTCATCCTGATCTCACCGCTTTAAGTATTTTCTAAGATTTCCGGTCCCCCCACCAACTGCCCCCCCCTCCCCAATTACGCTTGATCCGGTTGAGATTTAAAATGAGAGATCTGAATTACGAGGTCCTTCTAAATATGAAGTTTCATGAAGATCCGATCACTCTTTCGTAAGTTAAGAATACATCATTATTTCTTATTTTTCAGAATTACCCTCCCCCCCCAATATATCGGATCCGTTCCAATAATGTAAATCACGTATGTATGACTTCTGCTTATTTTTCCCACCAAGTTTCATCCCGATCCCTCCAATCTAAGCGTTTACCATGATTTTAGGTTCCCCACCCCAAACTTCCCCCAACGTCACCAGATCCAGTCAGGATTTAAAATAAGAGCTTTGAGACACGATATCCTTCTAAATATCAAATTTCATTGAGATCCGATAACCCGTTCGTAAGTTAAAAATACCTCATTTTTTCTAATTTTTCAGAAATAACCCCCCCCCCCCACTATCCCAAAGAGAGCGGATCCATTCCGTTTACGTCAATCATGTATCTAGCACTTGTGTTTATTTTTCCCACCAAGTTTCATCCCAATCCCTCCACTCTAAGTGTTTTCCAAGTTTTAGGTTTCCTCTCCCAACTCCCCCCCCCCCCAATGTCACCAGATCCGGTCGGGATTTAAAATAAGAGCTCTAAGACACGATATCCTTCTAAACATCAAATTTCATTGAGATCCGATCACCGGTTCGTAAGTTAAAAATACCTCATTTTTTCTAATTTTTCAGAATTACCCCCCCCCCCCCCAACTACCCCAAAGAGAGCGGATCCGTTCCGATTATGCCAATCATGTATCTGGGACGTGTGCTTATTTTTCCCATCAAGTTTCATCCCGATCCCTCCACTCTAAGTGTTTTCCAAGATTTTAGGTTTCCCCTCCTCCAATTCCCCCAGTGTCATCAGATCCGGTCGGAATTTAAAATAAGAGCTCTGAGACACAATATCATTCCAAATATCAAATTTCATTAAGATCCCATCACCCATTCACAAGTTAAAAATACTTCATTTTTTTCAATTCTTCTCCGAATTAACCGGCCCCCCACTCCCCCCCAGATGGTCAAATTGAGAAAACGACTATTTCTACGACAGACCAACAGACCGACAGAATTGGCGATTGCTATATGTCACTTGGTTAATACCAAGTGCCATAAAAACGAATTAAAGTGTTTGATCTTAAAAAAATTCCCTTAGACTCTTCCAGGGGAAAACATCATAAAATATTTAAACTTACAGTCAAGGGGGTTGCAACTGCAACAGATACACAGAGCAAAAGAACTGCCAATTTGTTCATCTTGTTGGTATAATCAACTGATTGTAGAATCTCCTGTGTTCTACTGTTTTATAGTCACTTTGGGTAGATAAGACAGTACAAAGTTTTTTTTTTATATAATATTCTTAAGCCAATCAATGTAAAGCTAATATATTTATATTAAACCTGGAAAATGACAAGCACTTCCTTGAGATTATGAAGGAAAATCGAATGTAAACAAAGAAAGATTTGGGCCTCAAACGTGATTTTCAACTTCTTTTACTAGGTGGATAAGCAAAAATTATATAATTATTATGTAAAGGCTAGCTAGATGCAAACAAAAAATATCTAAGCCCCTAAAGCTAAAAATTTGCAAAACATTTGCCAAAAGAGGTATATTCATTATAAGATACGTTTATAATTAAAAATATGTATAATTAAAATTAACTATATCATGAAAATATTATAACTAAAATATTAAAATCAAAAGTTTGATTAAAAATAATTTATATAATGATATCAAATATAGTCTACGGAATAATAATAAACTAATAGATTTAATTATTATAATTAAAAGTATTAGAAATAAAAACTTTGAGAACTTCCGCAGAAGTTTCCAAATGTTCCATATACTCTCCCCCTCTCATTTTCAGTTTTGTAGTTTTTCGAACTGTTCCGGAGGGTAAATAAACATCGTTCCCTGAAAAGTTGTATAGTTTTCCGAGGATTACACAATTTCACAATTTTTTATTTCATTTTGGCCTTCTGACGGAGGGGGGGGGGTGAGGCTAAAGACACCTGAAATATTGGGTCTTGAACCCACCAAAGTTAATGTAGCCTATAAATTTGTCGACACAGTTTTTAATAACACTTTATTATGCGCACATTATAGGTCTTGTTGGTTATGTTGACCGGACTTGTTGTTGATAAAACCAAGACCATCGTTGCTTTTCTTTTCCGTATTTTTTTCGTTACATTAGTATGGAATCTCCGCTCCTTTAGCAGTTTTATAAATTCCTAGCAAAAATGGGTTTATAAGATTTATATTGTAAATTGATTGTGCACGTTCTGCGGATGAAGGATGACAGATTGCCGAAAACTGTCCTTTTTGGCCAACCGTCAAGGGCTAACCGGAAAGCTGGTCGTCCGAAGTTGGGGTGGGAGGATATCATAAAGAGAGATTTAATGGAAATGGGGACTTCCTGGGAGGGTCTAAAGAGGGAGGGTTTGAATGGATCGGAATGGAGGAGGAGATTAGGTAGCTGTGTTGGCCCCAGACGGCTAGATGTTGCGTTGAGTTACTAGTAGTTGCAGTAGTGGAATTATAAAAAGCAGTAGTTAAAGCACCACGGATATTAAAAGAAAACGATAAATTGAAATAAATTTAAAATAAAATTTTCTGGACTCATCATAGGTTTGATCCTACCTTAGTTTCTAAGATTTATCTTTTTGGATGTTTCAAAATCATGAAGATTTTAGTGTAGTATCATATTTCCTCCAGTGTTGCCACGTTCAACTGTGAGAATTGATAAGGGAAAATAATTTGTTAAGCTTGACAACACTTTTCCTCCATATGAATTTGAACGCCTACTCTATGGTGATTCCCAAATACAACTCCAGTTTCGAAGGAAATCAAAGCCTTCTTAAGTTCTTTGGTGCCATATTGTTTTAGCTTTCTTTTTTGCTGGTTTTTCACCCATACTTTACATCCCAACCCATATTTACTTTTTCAAACAGTTCGTGGTACATCAAAAGAATCGCATTATAATGCTGATTTTAAATATATAAGTTTCATCAAGTTTAGTCTTACCCATCAAAAGTTACGAGCCCGAGAAAATTTGCGTTATTTTAGAAAATAGGGGGAAACACCCCCTAAAAGTCATAGAATCTTAACGAAAATCACACCATCATATTCAGCGTATCAGAGAACCCTACTGTAAAAGTTTTCAAGCTCCTATCTACAAAAATGTGGAATTTTGCATTTTTTGCCAGAAGGCAGATCACGGATGCGTGTTTATTTGTTTTTTTCCCCAGGGGTGATCGTATCGATCCAGTTGTCCTAGAATGTTGCAAGAGGGCTCATTCTAACGGAAATTAAAAGTTCTAGTGCCCTTTTTAAGTGACCAAAAAAATTGGAGGGCACCTATGCCCCCTCCCACGCTAATTATTTTAGCCCCCTCCCACAACAGATCAAAATTCTGAGATAGCCATTTTATTCAACGTGGTCGAAAAACCTTATAACTATGTCTTTGCGGACGACTTACTCCCCCAAAGTCCCCGTGGGAGGGGTTACAAGTTCAAAACTTTGACCAGTGCTTACATATAGTAATGTTTATTGGGAAGTGTACAGGCGTTTTCAGAAGGATTTTTTTGGTTGGGGGAGGGGTTGAGAAGAGGGGGGTATGCTGGGGGAACATTCCATCGAGCATTTGCCATGGGAGAAGAAAATTTCCATGAAGAGAGAGCAGGATTTACTAGCATTATTTAAAAAAAAAATTAAAAAATAAATATGAAAAAGTTTTTTCAGCTGGAAGTAAGGAACAGCATTAAAACTTAAAACAGAGACAGAAATTACTACCCATATGAGGGGCTCACCTCCTTCTAATACCTCGCTCCTTACGGTGAAGTATTTTTAGTAATTTCAACTATTTATTCTACGGCTTTTGTGATTCAGGGGTCATTCTTAATGAATTGGGACAAAATTTAAGCTTTAGTGTAAAGAGCGAGGTACTGACGAGGGGGCGATCCCCCTCATATATGTAATAAAAACATGAGAATACAAAAGTTCTTTACGTAGGCTAATTTATAAGTTACGTAAATCTTTTACTAATAAATAGATTCGTAAAACACTAAAAGTTCTAGTTGCCTTTTTAATTAACCAAAAAATCGGAGGGCAACTAGGCTTCCTCCGCTCTTTTTTCTCAAAATCATTCGATCAAAATTATGAGAAAGCCATTTAGCCAAAAAAAAAAAAAAACATAAAATATACAAATTTCGTTTTGATTATTCCTCTGCGGAGAGCCAAAATCAAAACATGCATTGATTCAAAAACGTTCAGAAATTAAATAAAAAAAAACTAGTTTTTTTAACTGAAAGTAAGGAGCGACATTAAGTTTTTTACTGTTTTAAAAAGAAGAATTGAGAGAAGGAGTCAAACTTTAGCGTAAAGAGCGGGGCGTTGATGAGGAAGCAGCCTCTTTCATATACGAAGTAATTTCTGTTCGTTTTAAGTTTTAATGTCGCTCCTTACTTTCAGTTAAAAAAGACTAGTTTTTTTTTATTTAATGCTTTATAAAGGTGTACACAGTTGAGTAAGTTTCTACTTTACAAATTCAAACGATTAGATTTCGTTTTTACTGTATTAGGTACTTCAAAGTGAGTATTTTATCAAAATGTGGCAAGTCATACAGTTTTCCCCCAGCTGTTATATTACCCGCAGCTCAAACAAATTTATAAACTTGAGCATAGAAAGTCCCCTACTATCTTATGTCAAGTTATCGTCAGATCCTTTATACAATATCTCCTAAATTATTCACTTAGAAGGCCCAAAATAGAAGACCTCAAGAAGTCACACAATCAGCTTCAATTTTAGATGTTGATCCAAAATTTACGGCCACTCAATCGCAAAAATAAGTGTTTGTCCTCATGCGTTTTAAACCAATGACAATGAAAAAGAAATCTGCTTGTTTGAAAAGGTTAATTGAAAAACTTATACAACCATATCTATCTTCAAAACTGGAAAAATTTCTAGTGAGAAAGACCTCCATTTGGATATTTTATAGTAGGGGTCGCATTTTATAGCAAATGTAAATGAAAAGAACTTTTGGTAAAAAAAAGAGATAACCAACATCTTAAGAAGACGTAGCTTTCTTTTTAAGGCATAGTTACCTTTATGAATAGACAGGTTTTTATTGTTTGAAATTTTACAGGCGAAATTAATTGTTTGGCGAAATGAAACTATCCAATTATGCTTATTTCTTTTCACGGTTAAACGTGGCAACACTGACGAAAATGTGACAATACCCTAAGACCTTATAATTTTGAAATGACCACAGAAGGATTTTACAAAATCGTGATTTTCGGGTTTGAAAGCCTCCTAAGATGAGGTTAAGGGGCATAATGCTTATTTGGTGTTTTTGGCGCTTTCAAGTGTGTCGTGAAAGTTTTTGTTGAGGTGTTATAAATACTCTCCTTAAACGATTATTTAGTTAAGGAAGGTCGCAAATTGTTTCATTCGTATTTAGTGGTAACACTTACGACTAATTGATCGCAAAAAACAATTTAGATCAGAAAAATCAGAAGATAATAGGTCTAAATTAAAAAGGTGTTTTAATTTGTTAATGCCTCAACAATTTGCAGCTTCAATCTCTGCTTGATATATTCTAGAGCTGCCCCTTTGAACTTGTTTCTCTTAGGTAAAATTTTATTCAAAAATGGGTAGTACAATTTTAAAATTTAAAACATGGATTAAAATCAATAATGAAGTCAGACCTAAAAAACGTAAGATATCACAATTAATAGAGGGGCAGCAAGCCTTCAATACCCCAAAAGACTATATTATCAATGCATTTTAATGAAAACTAAGTAGATGGCTTAAGTTGAAAATTTGTTTTTTTCTAGATACAGGTATCAAAAAGGAATAGATTAAGAGAAAGGGAACAGTAAAGAAAACAAGTTTTATTTTTTATAACAGTAAAACTAACTAAAATTTTACACAGTTTTTTTTAATATGTACACATTTTACCACAAATGATCTTGATGTTACCACCTCTCAGACTCACTGAGAGGCCGTATCAGCATTTTTTTTTTTTTTACTTGACTCTGAGTTAAAAAATAGAAATTATCAAGTATTTGAAGGGGACTGTCCCCTCTTCAACACCTCGCTCTTTACGCTTAAGTTATTTAGTACTTTTAAAAACGTTTATTGTTCTAATTAAACAACCGTTGTGTTTCAGGAGTCATCTTTAAAAAAGTGGAACAAAATTCAAACTTTAGCGTGAAGAGAAGAACGAGGTGTTGAGGAGGTGACAGCCCCCTGTTTATGCATATTAGCTTCTTTTCGTTTTAAGTTTAAATGTTGCTCCTTACTTTCAGTTGAAAAACTTGTTTTTTATTTAAGTTATGATCATTTTTTAAATAATGCCAGGAAATCTGGCCCCACCTTAACGGAGACATCCTCATTCCCCTTGATATATCCTCTTGGCAATTCAATCTCGGTGAAAATTTACACCAGTCAATTATCCTTAACAACTCCACTCACAAAACTGAGACTGAAAAGAGAAAGTAAGACATACAAAAATAATTTTGAATAGGAATTCTGACGAATTCCCTCAGTGCATAATTTCCCCTGACAAGTTCATCCCCTGGAAACTTCCCTTCTTATGAAAAACTTTACCGTGGAGAGACCCCCAGCAGAAAAATCATCGCCACCATCACCCAAAAATGTATGCATACTTCCCAATAACAAATACTATATGTAAACAATGGGCACATTTTATTACTTAAGGAGCTTGCCCCTGGGGTTGTGGGGGGGGGGGTAATATCATATACAGATGCATATTTATTGGGCCTTTCAACTATGATGACCAAATTGGCTATTTCAAAATTTTGATCGGACGATTTTGGGAAAAAAGGGATGGGGGCCTATTTGCCCTCCAATCTTTTTGGTCACTTTAAAAGGGCGCTAAAACTTTTAATTTCCGTTCTAATGAGCCCTCTCACGATTTTTTAGGCCCAATGGGTTGATAAGATCACCCCTGGGAAAAAAACAGCAACAACAAATAAACACGCATCCGCGATCTTTCTTCTGGCAAAATAATACAGAATTCCACATTTTTGCAGATATCAAACAGTTCGTGGTAACGAACTGTAGTAAGGAGCGACCCGGCTCAATAGTAACCAAAACTCTAAAAAATTGAATTTTGATATCAATAGCTACATAAAAAAAATCGCATTTTAATGCTGATTTTAAATATATAAGTTTCATCAAGTTTAGTCTTACCCATCAAAAGTTACGAGCCTGAGAAAATTTGCCTTATTTAAGAAAATAGGGGGAACATCAGATTCAGCGTATCAGAGAACCCTATTGTCGAAGTTTCAAGCTCCTATCTACACAAATGTGGAATTTTGTATTTTTTGCCAGAAGACAAATCACGGGTGCGTGTTTATTTGTTTTTTGTTTTTGTTTTTTTTTTCCAGGGGTCATCGTATCGACCAAGTGGTCCTAGAATGTCGCAAGAGGGCTCATTCTAACGGAAATGAAAAGTTCTAGTGCCCTTTTTAAGTGATCGAAAAAATTGGAGGGCATCTAGGCCCCCTCCCACGCTCATTTTTTCCCAAAGGCAACGGATCAAAATTTTGAGATAGCCATTTTGTTCAACATAGTCGAAAACCATAATAACAATGTCTTTGGGGATGACTTACTCCCCCACAATCCCTGGGGGAGGGGCTGCAAGTTACAAACTTTGACCAGTGTTTACATATAGTAATGGTTATTGGGAAGTGTACAGACGTTTTCAGGGGGATTTTATTTTGTTTGGGGGTGGGGCTGAGGGGAGGGGGCTATGTTGGAGGATCTTTCCTTGGAGGAATCTTTCACGGGGGAAGAAAAATTCAATGAAAAGGGCGCAGGATTTTCTAGCATTACTATAAAAAACAATGAAAAATAAACATGAAAACGTTTTTTTCAAATGAAAGGAAAGAGTAGCATTGAAACTTAAAACGAGCAGAGATTATTACGCATATGAGGGGTTCTAAAAATACTTTAGCATAAAGAACGAGGTATTTAGGAGGAGATAAATACCTCGCTCTTTATGCTAAAGTATTTTTAGTAATTTCAACTATTTATTCTACGGCCTTTCTGATTCAGGGGTCATTCTTAAAGAATTGGGACAAAACTTACGATTTAGTGTAAAGAGCGAGGTATTAACGAGGGTACAAACCCCTTCGTATACATAATAAAAATATAAGATTATGAAAGTTTGTTACGTCAGTTAATTCTTAAGTTATGTATATTTTTTAATAATAAAAACGTTCGTTAAAAGTTAATAGTTCTAGTTGCCTTTTTAAGTAACCGAAAAATTGGAGGGCAACTAGGCCTCCTTCTCCACCCCTTATTTCTCAAAATCGTCTGATCAAAACTAAGAGAAAGCCATTTAGCCAAAAAAAGAATTAATATACAAATTTCATTTTAATAATTTATGGGCGGAGAGCCAAAACCAAACATGCATTAATTCAAAAACGTTCAGAAATTAAATAAAAAAAAACTAATTTTTTTTAGCTGAAAGTAAGGAGCGAAATTAAAACTTAAAATGAACAGAAATTACTTCGTATATGAAATGGGTTGTCCCCTCTGCAATCCCTCGCTCTTTACGCTAAAGTTTGACTCTTTGCCCAATTCTACTTTTTAAAACAATTAAAAGCTTTAGCGTAAAGAGCGAGGAATTGCGGAGGGGACAACCCATTTCATATACGGAGTAATTTCTGTTCGTTTTAAGTTTTAATGTCGCTCCTTACTTTCAGCTAAAAAAAAATAGTTTTTTTTATTTAATGAACTTGAAACCTCTACAGTAGTGATCTCTGATTGATACGCTGAATCTGACAGTGTAATTTGCATTTACATTCTATGACTTTTAGGTGGTGTTTATCAATTTTCAAAAATCGGGCAAATTTCTGAGCCTCGTAGTCTCTAATGGGGAAAAATAAACTTAATGAAATTTATATAATTGAAATCAGCATAATAATCCAATTCTTAATATGCATCTATAGGCATCAACATTTCGTTTTTTAGAGTTTCAGTTACTATTGATACAAAACACTCCTTACTTACAGTTCGTTACCACGAATTGTTTAATATATTGCTTAAATTTAGAAATCACTTTCGCCAAATGATGGTCAATATAACTGAAAGGAAGGAGATTAAAAGGAATATAATAACACATTTGAATATTTTACATATTAGGCAAATAAAACTAAATCGGTTGCTGCAAGTATGGTCCACTGATATCGGATACATTTTTATTTATTTTTTCATTTATATACTTCGGATTTTTTTTTCTCTGATAACTGATATCTTATGGTTTAATGTATAACCTTTTCCAACCTTATTTGATATTTTATTAAAATGGTTAACTTCAGCAATTAGTCCAATATAAATAGCCTAGCGGCTTTGTTGTGACACTAAGTACGGTTATAATTAAGTTTAAAACGTATCTCAGTGTGGGTAGGCTACTGATGGTATCTGCATGGTGGCTCATGATTTTAGTATTTACTTTATATTTAATTACCTGAGCTTTTTGTTTATATTGATATCCTCCTCCAGAATAGCGCCAAATATTTTTTGTAAAGTAAACCAGTAACCGTGATAAAATGAGCTAAATTTTTTCACCTTTGTAAAGCGTATAGATCCATTACTGTGTTGAATCTTATAGTCAATTATTAGAGCTGCTTACTTGTGATTAGTTGTAATCCAACATTATTTAATCTAGTTCCCCCGTTGTCTTTTATTTAATTAAATAAAAAAACTAGTTTTTTTTTAACTGAAAGTAAGGGGCGACATTAAAACTTAAAACGAACAGAAATTACTCCGTATATGAAATGGGTTGTCCCCTCCGCAATCCCTCGCTCTTTACGCTAAAGTTTTTAATTGTTTTAAAAAGTAGATTTGTGGCAAAGAGTCAAACTTTAGCGTAAAGAGCGAGAGATTGCGGAGGGGACAACCCATTTCATATACGGAGTAATTTCTGTTCGTTTTAAGTTTTAATGTCGCCCCTTACTTTCGGTTAAAAAAAACTAGTTTTTTTAAACTAGAGGGTTCTCTGATACGCTGAATGCGATGGTGTGATTTTCGTTAAGATCCTATGACTTTTAAAGGATATTACCCCCTATTTTCCAAAATAAGGCAAATTTTCTCAGGCTCGTAGCTTTTGATGAAAATGAATAAATTTGATGAAACTTATATATTTAAAATCAGCATAAAAATCCGATTCTTTTGATATGTCTTTTAGCATCAAAGTTCCGTTTTTTAGAATTTCGTTTACTATTGAGCCGGGTCGCTCCTTACTGCAGTTCGTTACCACGAACTGTTTGATTACCACGAACTGTTTGATTTTTTTTTCATTTTTATTTATTTATCAGTCAACATATCTATGGATCTTATATGTGTCATATACACCCTATATTGACCTTTTAGATGCTATACCTGTCATTTGTTTAAATAATGAAATTGTATCAAATATCACATACAGGAAAAAGCCCTCGACTTTTGCTTTGCTGGATATAGGAAAGGACGACCCCAAAGTGAGTTACTCAAATATAACATCATACACAATGTATATCCGTTGGCTATTTTGTCTATTGTGAATGAACTCTCTATCCTTCTGTCACTTCTTTTTCTTTCTTTTGCTACTTTTATTTCTCTTTTTTCTGCTCTTTCTTTTGTTTTCTTTTTTCTTTCTATTTTTGTCAGCACTTGTTTTTGAATTTTGTGTGCTTAATCGATTTGTTAGAAAGTAATTAAAGTTTTTTTGGTGGGGTGGGGGTGCAGGGAAGGGAAGGGGTTTGTGGAGTGTGGTATAGGGCGATTATTTTTTTTTGGGGGGGGGGAGAAGGGTTGAAAGATTTTTGTTGGGGGGGGGGAGAATAATGTGTTGACTGTTTAAATAAGAGAGATTGATTTGAAGTTTGAGTTGATTATGGTTATGTTGTGATTTATAACGGAATATAAATTATTACTTGTTACTGCCGTGCGTTTACACAACTGTAAAGTTTTTCTTAGCGCGGCAGTATTTTGTAGAAGATGTGTTTTGGTTTTATATGTGAAGAAAAATAAAATTAAATAAAAATTTTAATGGTTTAATATGTGCAAGTTTTGTTTCGTGATTTTTCTACTTTACAGGCCATAGTGCCTTTGTGGGATCTCTGATTGTGTTATTGAGTTTGTTTTTTTTGTATTTTTTTTTTGGGGGGGGGGGTAAAAAACGTGCCAGCATCTGTATCTGTAAAACTGTATAAGAATATAATCTTTCTTTAGTTCAACAAATGGCCTGGTATGCCGCTAGTTAACTTTATACCCCCTATGCTTGGTTTTTATGGTTTGCTCCCATGAGTCGTGTCGGTTGAACGGAAGACCTAAATAATTCAGAGAGGACGATGCAGAAATAGTATCTAAGACAACGTTGATAGTAACGGAAGGTTGTTGAGACGAACTGTAGATGAGAAGCTCAGTTTTAGAAGGGGCGACTTGAAGCCCAATCTCATTAAGACCACAGCAAAATGTATGAATTTTATTTTGGAGAACCTGGAGATCATCTGATAATAGAAGGATATCGTTTAAGTAACAGAGAAAGTAACATCAATATAGGTCTCAATTAGAAATGGATGAATATTTGTAGTAACGGTTTTGATGGCACTATTGAAAAGAGCTGGACTAAGCACAGAGCTTTGTTTCACACCTTTCCGAACAGTGACGGGTTTGCTCAGCTGGCTACCTAGCCGTTCCCGTATGGACGTATTATCATACCAATCAAACAGTTCGTGGTAACTAACTGTAGTAAGGAGCGACCTGGCTCAATAGTAAACGAAACTTTAAAAAACGGAATTTTGATGCTAAAAGATACATCAAATGAATTGGATTTTCATTCTGATTTTAAATATATAAGTTTTATCAAATTTAGTCTTTGTCATCAAAAGTTACGAGCCTGAGAAAATTTGCACTATTTTGAAAAATAGGGGTAAACACCCCCTAAAAGTCATAGAATCTTAAAAGCCGAAAATCATACCATCGCATTCGGCGTATCAGAAAACCTTATAGCAAAAATTTCAAGCTTCTATCTACAAAAATGTGGAATTTCGTATTGTTTGCCAGAAGACAGATCACGAGGAGTGTTTAATTGTTTTTTTTCCCTCAGGGGTCATCGTATCGACCGAGTGGTCCTAGAATGTTGCAAGAGGGCTCATTCTAACGGAAAAGAAAAGTTCTAGTGCCCTTTTTAAGTGACCAAAAAAATTGGAGGACACCTAGGACCCCTCCCACGCTCATTTTTTCCCAAATTCAACGGGTCAAAATTTTTAGATAGCCATTTTGTTCCGCATAGTCAAAAGCCATAATAACTATGTCTTTGGGGATGACTTACTCCCCCACAGTTCCTGGAGGAGGGGCTGCAAGTTACAAACTTTGACCAGTGTTTACATACAGTAATGGTTATTGGGAAGTGTACAGACGTTTTTAGAGGGATTTTTTTTTGGTTTGGGGGTGGAGTTGAGGGGAGGGGGTATGTGGGAGGATCTTTCCTTGGAGGAATATGTCACGGGGGAAGAGAAATTCAATGAAAAGGGAACAGGATTTTCTAGCATTACTGTAAAAAAAAAAATTACATGAAAAAGTTTTTTCAATTGAAAGTAAGGAGTAGCATTAAAACTTAAAACGAACAGAGATTGTTACGCATATGAGGGGTTCTAAAAATACTTTAGCATAAAGAGCGAGGTATTTAGGAGGAGATAAATACCTCGCTCTTTACGCTAAAGTATTTTTAGTAATTTCAACTATTTATTCTACGGCCTTTCTGATTCAGGGGCCATTCTTAAAGAATTGGGACAAAACTTAAGATTTAGCGTAAAGAGCGAGGTATTAACGAGGGGACAAACCCCCTCATATACATAATAAAAATATAAGGATATAAAAGTTTGTTACGTAAGTTAATTCTTAAGTTACGTATATTCTTTACTAATAAAAACGTTTGTTAAAAATTAAAAGTTATAGTTGCCTTTTTAAGTAACCGAAAAAATTGGAGGGCAACTAGACCTCCTTCCCCACCCCGTATTTCTCAACATCGTCTGATCAAAACTAAGAGAAAGCCATTTAGCCAAAAAAAGAATTAATATGCAAATTTCATTTTAATAATTTATGTGCGGAGAGCCAAAATCAAACATGCATTACTTCAAAAACGTTCAGAAATTAAATAAAAATATACTAGGTTTTTTAACTGAAAGTAAGGAGCGACATTAAAACTTAAAACGAACAGAAATTACTTGGTATATGAAATGGGTTGTCCCCTCCAAAATCCCTCGCTCTTTACGCTAAAGTTTGACAATTTGCCACAGTTCTACTTTTTAAAACAATTAAAAACTTTAGCGTAAAGAGCGAGGGATTGCGGAGGGGACAACCCATTTCATATACGGAGTAATTTCTGTTCGTTTTAAGTTTTAATGTCGCTCCTTACTTTCAGTTAAAAGAAACTAGTTCTTTTTATTTAATTCCATAAGAGACGACAGAGGAAAGGGTTTTATCCACTTCTTAATAGAGAAAAGATAGCATGTGAATTGATAATCGAATCGAACACCTTTGAAATGTCGATTGCACACACATAGAGGTTCTTTTTCAGCCTCTTATAGCGGTTTAAAATAGCCAAAAAAGTTGCGTGAGCGTTTTGCACACCCAAGCCTTCACGAATTCCAAATTTGTTGTCCCCATGGTTGCACTTTGTATTTATTTCTTGGAAGATAGCTTTTCAAAAAGCTTACCTAATTGTGAAGCAAATAGAAATTAATCTGTACGATTCACAAACCTTTGGGTTTTCGCCCTTTTTTAAGACACAGGTAACAAGACCTTCGAAAGAGCACCTGGAGTATATTGCTGAGAAATACAAGCCTGAAATAATAGTTACAAATACTGCATAAGAAGAGTGGTAGCGTATAGGTGCTCGGATTGCACTCCATTGTATCCTGAGGCTTTACGAGGTTTCATAAGACAAATTTGGGTCTGGAAGGCTGAAGGTGTAAAAATGACAAAGTTCCTCCGGTGGTCAAGTTTTGACATATGGTGGAGAAGGGCACTTTTATAGGAAACTTCAACCGGAGGAAGATCATCAGAGAAAAGCGAAAAAAAATGTCTTCCACGAAGCGACATCTACAGGGTTAGATTAGGAGGACAAACTTGATGTCAGCTTTGAAACTCTCCTCCAAAGCTGCTAGGGATTGTTTTTATCTCGCGTGTTGCCATTTGAACTTGTCTATTTTTCCAATGGCGGAAAGATTTTTGGAGCTCACGTTTGGTTGAGTTAACAACTGAAACACAGTCGGTCCGAATCCGAAACCATAACTTATGACAGTGCTTGGTATCTTGCAACTCATTACCTTCTTTCCAACCACGTTTCTGTGTCCCTATTTTGACCCTTAACGAAGGTACAGATACAGAAGAGGCGACCTTAAGAGAATGAGTCAACTCAGCTAGAGAGCAATGAAGTAGACAGAAGGTGGAAAGGGATTTTAATTTTCATCGGTAAAGAATCAAGCGTGTACTGAAAGGACAATACATGTGATCCCATGACACTTCTGTAAACAATGAATACTCTACTGCGTAATGAAGTAAGTTCGGGCAGAGTGAGTACTCTGAAATTTTGGTACAAAAATGTGAATGTGTTGGCCAAAAGGAAAGGTACAATTTCAAATCCTGCAAAAAAATCAGAAGTGGTGTGGGGCAAGGCAGCGTTCTTATTACTCTTACTTTCAAGCATGTAATCTCCAAGATTCTGGACCATACCTTACCCTCTCATTTATTGCATTGTACTGACCTGTCTTACTTGGCATAGGCTGACACCCCTTTCTTCTCGGTAGATCCAAAGCATACTTACAAGACTTTTAATTTTTTGGCCTTTAATGCACGCAAAGTGATTCTGTAACTCTCAGAAATCATGCTGTCCCTACGGTATCGGAGCTGAAATATCTTGGCATTATGATTGCAGAAACAATCATTAAAATTAGACAAGCAATTGTCAAGCAAACAACTACAGCTATTAATTGTGCTTATGCCTCTGTAGTGCCGAATTTGCTGTCGCTAGTTTTCTAACAGCAAAATTCTTTGTTTTCAACTCCATTATTGACACGTTCTGATACTCGCTTTCTCGTGATTGCTTGTAATTCTCATTGCCGCTTATTTTTTAACTTTATATCTCCTTGTTCTCGCTGGGGCTTATCTTTTAGTCACATATTTTGTTTGTTCTTCACTTTTGTTTTTGAGTAGTTTTAATTCTTGTTGTCGCTTATCTCCGAAGCGTATGTTTCATTGTCTTAAACTTTTGTTATTAACTCGTTCTAAATGTTGCTGACGGAAGTATCCTCACTGTATTTATTTGTTATTCATTTTCGTTGATCTTTACTTTAGACATTTTTTCATTACTCTTTATCTTAGCTGCTTAGATTGGTCGTTTGACGGTCTTGGGTTCTCATTTGTCATTTACACATTATGAAACTACTTAAACGGCATATGCAAATAGACTAATTAAACTTGTTATTTTATACTTTATGTCGAGCTATGTTCCTTTTGTAATGTTGCATACTTCATAGATATAAAAACGATAAGTTCACTCCTGGAGGAGGGAAGATATGATGTAATTTATTTTCTTGAAATGTGCTCATATACATGAAGTCAATCGTAAGATTTTTCTTGTCAATCATATGTTTCTTTAATTATTTTGCCTACATTATAGACACTAAAAACGATACAACCACTACTGAGGCATATATAAAGTATGTATGCTTTCCGAGTGAAATCATAAAAATGACGTCACTCGTATGACTATTTTTTTCCAAAATTACGACTTTTAACGAATTTTCTCAAACATCTCACCTATATAGATCGTTTTCTTAAGCCGAAAATCCCAATTTTTCAGAGAAAAATAGGGAGCCGTTTTTGACAAAACATACACAAATAAATACATGAATAAAATTTAAAAAATAAAAAACGCGGGTAAATTATAAGCAGCACAACAGCTTAAGAAGGTGTGGCTCTCTTTTAGGAGCCTAGGTGTCTTCGGAACCCAGCAGATTGTTAATGATTGAATTTTTACGGACGAAAAGCGCTGCCAAATCTAACTAAATAATGTTGTTTGTTTATATTCACGGTTTCAATGTGGCAACACCGACGAAAATGTTGAACTGTTCTTAAAACTTCATAATTTTGAAACAATCCATAGGAAAACCATAAAACATCACTGTTTGCAGGTGTTAATAACCTCAAATGCGTCCAGAGGGAAGGGAATATTTTTTTTTTACCTTTGTACTTCAATTTTGCTGAAATAAGAATAGGATTAAATTGAGAAAAGAACTACTTCAAAGTTATTTGAGTTTACAGCAACTTGAAGCGAGCTAGGAAAGTCAATATAATTCAAAAATCAAACTTGCACTTCGAAAAATTTTAAAAACTTAGAAACGCGTTTAATACAATGGCGGACTTAAAATATTAGTAACGTTTCATTTATCAGATATGATCGTAATTAACCCATGAATATTGAATATGTGATTCTAAAGTTTTTATTTGTAATCGATTTAGAATTAAATGCCAAGTTTTTAACCTATTTGAATTAACAAAAAAAATACGAAGAGGGGGTTAGTTTAAGCATTACTTTAAATGCTCAAAATAAAACTTGGAATGATGTCGGTTAGTTTGAACGAATAAAAAAAAGGAGTGTCCAATGATCCATCTTCAACCCAGCGAATTAATCGAAATTGGCAAATGTCAATTGTTTAATTGGCAAATGTCTTCGAATAATAATCCACGGTGTATCCATTTTAAAACCATACGAGCTACACACAGTGCGTTTAGATATTCAGTCAATTTACATATTTTGAAATATAGATTTATTTATACGTTGGAACATGGAGGATTTGTATTCGATAATTCAAATCCTGCGTAGTACAAACAGTTGTAATCCTGTTGATTAGCCTAGATAAAGGAAAATCGTAAAAGAAAAACTATAGCCTTTGTAAAGATAATAGTAACGTCAAAATTTGATAAGGCATTGATAAATATGAATATCTTATATTATTTTTCCTTGAAGTTTGTATAAGAGAATCCCTAGTTTATTTGCTATTTTTTATTTTAAGACGCAACAAAACAAACAAAAGAGAAGTTTTCTTGGATATTGAGAACTGGCCTTATCAATTACATAGATAGAGTAAATGCTTGTTTTTACGGTAATTTTTATTTCGTTTGATAAATCTGTCTTTAAAGTGGTTCCTCACTTATTTTCTTAATTATACTATGATATCCCAGTTTTTAAGCTATATTACTTTTTGGTATTTCTTAAAAAAATTCTAATTTTGATGACTCTTTTCACATCAATTTAAACTTGGCATTTTATTATACTTTATTTTTAATAACTTTGTGACTTGAAAAATGCTTTTACTTCCTACTTACTGTTAATTACCATGGGTTGTCGTTTGTTCTTTACAAGGTTACAGCTATCGCTGCAATCATGAATGGCATGGGGACAAAATGCATGGATTATTTTTTACCTAGGAGCTAGAAACCGCTACAGTAGGGTTCTCTAACATGCTAAATCTGATGGTGTGATTTTAATTAAGATCGCTTGGCTTTTGGGGGTATTTCTCCTGTTTTTCAAAAATCAGGCAAATTTTTTTCTAGCTCGTAGTTTTTGATGAGTAACATTAAACTTAATAAACAACAAATATTTGAAATCAGTAAAAAACCCAATTCTTTTTATGTATATTTTGTTTAAAAAAATTCTGTTTTCAGAGTTCTAGTTACTATTAAGCCGAGTCGTTCCTTACTTACAGTTTGTTACTACAAACTTTTTGACAAACGATATCAAGCCATACAAAAGTGCTGTATTCTAGCATTTTAACCCTAAGAGGGACAGAATAAACCGTAGCATAGTTGATCACTATAAAATAGGTTGCTTTTTAATGGATAGTATTATGAAGGGGGAAGGTGGTACCTAAGACCTCAATAAAGTATTTTAAGCCCATGCTTTCAAACTTTAAATTAGAGGTGCTTCAGATGATTACAAATGACCTCTGGCCTCTTTTCATTAGGCATAATATATTGGTGAGTGCAGGATAAAACTTGCAGCGCAGGTGCTAAGGGGAAGGGCTCCATTATAACTGTGGAGACGATAGCAACGGATGGATAAGGAGTGAATCGTACTAATAGTAACAAAAACTCTAAAAATGGAATTTTATTAAAATGCAAAGTCTGAATTTTTCGAGAAGGATTATCACAGAAAACAATTCTTACTTCATAATATGCAGAATAGGTGTACGTAACGCCTTTTGCGTGCAGACTCGCTTTACTTTACCCCCCCCCCCCCCTAATGTGCAAATATATAGCCCAAATTTGTTTCTAAAGTAACAAAGACACTAACGAAGAAACCGGTTTGTTCTTGAGTTATTGTAAACTTGAGTGAGTGGCGTATAATACACGGTATTGTGAAGTAGATGTCTCCTTCAGGTTACCAAATTGCTGTAGGTCAATAAGTTCAAGAATCTCTGCCAATTAGAATCTTAACCAATTAGCTAAGAAAGCCTCAGTAACATCCATAATTACTAATAGCAATAAAAATACTAAGAAGGGGTGTTGATAGTTTATCAGGGAATGCTTTTAATAGATCAATTGCGATATCAATGGGACGAATACTAGTTTGTTTTTTTTCAGTTTCTGTATTTTTTCCATTAGTCGCTTCGCTGAAACTTGCAGGGTTTTATCTTTTGGAGTTTTAGGGATTAGCTAGTTTTTCGAGAGAGGGGGGAAGTTTGCACAATACTTGCTAGGTGTTTATTAAGCTCATTGGCTGTCTGTTCAGGCGCTTGATCCAGAAGAAAAGGTTCTTGCACGAGCGACCCCATATTTCTTTCACTTTCTTAAACCATTGCTGAGGTTTGCTCTGTTTTAAGTTATTTAATTTATTCTTACCATAGCAAGAAGCAGTACGACGTATTTATTTCTTTATTTTAGTTACAGAGGGTTAAGGCATCCTTCCGAGGCGAAAAAGTCTTAGTTTCAAATGCATTAGCCCTTTTATTTTTTCATTAATGTAAGGTTAATCTGAGGAACATATCTTCTTGGTAACTTCTGGGAAACAATTTTGGTAATTTGTCATTAATTTTGTTGGAAAAAACTAACCTTTGAATTAAGATTTACACACAACAAAAGATCATGCCAACTCTCAGATGTAATCCAAGATCCAAAATCAAAAAGACCTTGACTTGTTATTGGCCGGTACAAAAATTCAGAAGCTGAGTAATTTGTTTTAAAAATAAGCAGTGGTATCAATTATAGCAGGAAATGATAGCTACCACCGACGGGGGGGGGGTATTTGAAAAATTGTAAAAGGCTTTAAGGTTGGTGCAGAAAACATCCAAACTGGTTCCACCCTTTGTAGTAGGGAAATAAACAATTTGCTTAAGCTTCTGATCGTTGCAGAGACAATTGAGGCTAAGTTCGTTTGCATCTCCTGATATAAAATTATTTAGATACTTTTTCGTCACCAAGTCAACACTTACTTGTAGCCTGCCATGAAAAATAACACGAGAACAAGCATTCTGTCCGGGTGAATAAAATGAGCAAATTATTAAATTTGTGTAAGGCCGCGGTAGGCATTTCGGCTTAGTAGATATCCAAATGATTTCATCGCAATCACCTGGCACATGGATAAGAGTAGGAGATAGACATAATCCTTTGCAAAAATCATTACTCCTCCTCCTTTTTCCCAATGGGTGGTCAACCAAACTCCTGAAAACCAGTCATTTTAAGGACACCTGGATTTTGTGCCTGGACTTCAGTAACTGCAATTATTTTAATACGGTTCAGTTTTGCTCTTGCTTCTAACTCAATTAACCTTTCAAAATTCAAACTTTCAGCATTCGTAAGTAGAAAAACGGGAAATGATAACCTTTTTTGTCAAACTCTTTAACAACAGAATTCTTCATAGGCAGCGCAATAGCCCAACCTATGATTATCTAATTTAAATAACTGGGAGTCAAAATCTAAGTCAGAGCCAAAAAAAATTTGAAATGGATAGAAGTCATTTATTTTGAGTGAACTCGCAATAGTTTCAGTAAAGAAGGGTTTCAAAAATTCACGAAACCCAGTCCACAAAAAGTATTGGTCATTATGGCTAAGTAGACGAATTATCTGATAATATCATTGGTAATAATTTCCAAACATAGCAGGAGGGGGGGGGCTGGGGATAATATATTTGCAAAATCCCCGAGATCTGAGAATGTTCAGCATGTGTTTTCCTGAGAGGAAGAGGAACGCCCGAGTCTTGAATTTTGATTGTTCCTGTTCGCTTTTTAGGATTTTTGCGAATTTCCAGAAGTTCGAATGCATTTCCAGCTGATGGAGCCTTACATGCCAGAGTGCAAGCCTCCACCGGGTTCTTCGTTTGTGGGAGGCTCTAGGCACGCCATGGCGAGTATTTCATAGGTCAGGAGGTAAAGGAAAACTCTCCGACCAGTATCATTTGACCACAGAGCTGCTGAAATCGGTGCCCAAAAAAGCAAGGTGTGTCCATCCCTTAATTTTAGTTCTACCCCATAATTTCCCCCTCAATTGTTCAGTATAAATATCTGAGGAGCAAAGGCAGGTTTCTGCTTCAATCAATTTTTAGGAGATCTACCTGATTCCATCTCCTGACGAAAGTAAGATCCCTAATTCAAGGGAAAATTTGGATCCTTAGAAAATGTCACCTTAAGCAGTTTTATGCAGCAGTAATTTAGCAACGAGCTTTAGAATAGAAAAAGACCTTATACTAGATTTACTGGTACTTGGAGTGAGACCAGGCGATTCCGTCTCAACAAGCATCTGAATGAGGGTCTCCCATGATAGAGATCTTCCAATTTTACTGAAAACTTATTGACTATTAAAACAAATTGTGTGTAGATTAAATCATTCGACTTACCGATGAATAACTGTTGGAGTTTCTTATTGCAGTAGTTAATACAAAACTGTTCGAAGCTGTTACGATCAAATATTTCAAATCCATAGATATCCAGAACACCATTGACAGTGAAATTTACTGTTTTACCTCCTTCAGACCCGGAGACTTGTATGGCCTTGTTCACCTGGTCAACTATCCAGATAAAAAATGATCCCAAGTTAACCTATAGAAAATAAGAAGTTCAAAGTCATGTATTGTTTCTTTGATTCAAAAACACTCTTTAGTATGACATATAATTTTGGCCTAAATGACTGAAAATAATATTAAGAACTCGCCAAATTTTCAACAGTGACTCTTAATCAATGAATCTTTACATAAGGCTTTTTTTCTTGCATTAGAATCTTAGTTCCATACTGTCTCAGGACTAATATGCACCCAATAATTTAACGGGATATATTATCGATTGACTGGACTTAACGGAATTTCCCAGTGTTAATGTTTGCAATGACTGACAGCATTGTTTTAAGATTACGGGTTGACTGGGTACAACAAACAGTTTCCAAGCATACAAAACAAGATTATAATGATTAGTTGGAGCTTTAATGATTTTACATCTTTAGCCTGATTGAATCATAGTAAATCAATAAAGATTAGAAGGAATTGGAAACTTCCTCATAATTGGCAAGAGCAGAGTTTCTGCCCCACATCTTACTGAAACACTATATTCCAAAAATTTTTCCTTTTTAAATTTTCTTGGAATGGCATCTAAATCAACTACATCGTTTCTTCTCCCCAAATGTCTGTATATAGCCCTAGGTTACATACAAAAGATTTCTGATCTCACAAAGTTTTATAATTATTGCTCACCTGGAAATATGAGGAGAGGGTGCTCTTTAAATCCAGATGAACATTAAGGGATTCTGAATAACCAGCAACTCGACTTAATAGAACCAAACAAAGAAGTTCACGTCGATTTTTTCCCCATTGGCATCCTCTTGACGCAAGATTCACAAGCAATGGAAGAAATTTTTAAAGCTGATTTTAGACATGAATTTTTGAGTCTTTTTGGGCAAAAAAAAACACAATCTAGATGATCCTTTCAAACCACTTAGAAAACTAAATTTTGGCCAATTCTGTAGCCAGGAAGAGGAGTTGCGTCCCCGTTTTGAATTTTGAAGTACCCGCCTTCGGGTCTGCTTGGGAAATAAATATAGTTAGTGTAGCAAGTTTCAATCAGCTCAACCTTTTTAAGCCCCAATTGAAGTCAAATAAATAATTTTTGGCACTGTCCTCCTCTTAGGTCGTTCATCAAACAAATCAAAACAGACATATTGAGCACATTTTTGGAGAGGAGGGAATTTGCTCTATTATCATTTTTTCTGTGTATGAGAGTCCCTTCCACCACGAATTTGTCAGCATAAGTTCAGACCATACAAATAAAAAATTATTGCTATTTGAGTTCCTCAGCCAATGTCAATCGTTGCGTGGAAGCAAAATTGAGTTAACAGAGCCATCTAGTGTGAAATTTTCACATACGAGTCAAAACCGTTTTGACGGAACTTGCATTATTTTCATACTGTTGGAGGCGTAATGGACGTGTCAGGTACGCACTCTTAACAGAAGATTTTTTGAGGTATCTGCGTATTCACCTGTACCTTTTAGAAGAAAAGATTTAGAAAACACAAACAAACAATACAATAGCTTTGGCAGCTATTCTCGATAAAGTGTTTTAGACCTTTCCTGATATTAGGATGTTTATCACATGATCAAATTCATACGTTCTGCAAAACAGAAGCTCCATCATGAGCCACAATATACAAAACATCATGTTCCAAAGTCCACAAGTTGAGAGAATTATTTTGAAATATTGTGAGCCAGGAAGCTGTCATTCAGGAAGTAGATGCAATAGTGTTATTGAGAGGACATTTAAAAACCAGGAAGTGTAGTCGCCTCTAAACCTAGTTAAAAAAAAAATCTTCAAAGTAAAGCTTCAAAATGTGATTATTCAGTTGTAACCATCACATTTTCTGACTTTCCAGGCATGCTCAAAAATCTATAACACACATTTAGCAGTGTCTTTCTCAAAGGCCAAATGGCTCGAATTCCGCCAGAATTTAAGTAAAAGAGTATGGTACAAAGAGTATATTGCAGATAATCATTGTAAACCTGTCCAAATTGCACCAGAGATAACCATACAGGGGGTGAAAGGGAAAGGCATCTCAGAGGTAAAGGTAGTTGAGAATCTCAAGGTTCCAAAGCCTATCATTCGGGTCACGAACTGGCCACAAAACAAGATAAAAGATATAGAGCCGCTCATGCAATTTATGCCGGTTGTTGATGTAAATTACTACCGAGAATTCTTCAAACAGAACTTGCCAGGGCTTGCTTCAAGGAAGGGTCATGAAACTGCCAAAAATGTTTCAAGTAAACCGCCCAGGTTCATGAACGCTAGAGTTGAGAACTGTCCCGAAGAAGAAGCTGTCACACATTAAGGCAAGGAAAAAACGAAAAGCATAATTGCGACATTTAACTGTACCCATTTCTTAACATTCTTTTGTATTCATTTGTTAATATATTATATTATATCTGAATTTCTTTAAAAGTTTTACTCAGTTTGTACTCACGTCTTACAGGTCAGTTTTACCGTAGGTCGGATGCCTGATGTTTAACACGCTTGAACCGGTTTTGACAAGTTGAACAACTGTTAAAATCAAATTGATGTAACAATATTTTGACAATTTATTGTGCATAAATTGTTTGTTGTTTTACTTGGAAATTCTCGCCAGCCCTTTATAATGCCATGCTTATCAGTACGTAATTTTTTCGCATTTATTACTTAAACCATTTCTGTTCTCCAAGGTTGGAAATATTCAGCCTCGTTTTTCTCAACAATTTTGTGTTTTTCACTTACGCCAATTCCGCTTCCAAGCGAAGTAATAGAACTATTATTACTTTTTCCCCAGTCTAGGGCTGCAACAACACCTGGATCAAGGCAAACAAGTCTTTCAGTTATTACTAAATTTCGGCCATCTTGGCCATAGGCTATGAGTTAACACAAATTCAACCCGCTTTCAGGCCCTCTTCCTCTCAATAAATCTTGTGGTATACTTCGGCTAGCAAGCAAAATTAAGAACTCCGAAAATTTAAAACTAATTTAGAAAATACGTTTTTTTAGCAAAATGCTGCATGGTAGATAGTAATTTTTTTCTTTTTCAAGAAACAAAAAAAAAACTAAACTTTTCCCAGATACTGACGAAGAGAATTTCCAAGGAATAAAAAAAAAAGCTTTTTGGTCATTTCAAACATAATTTACAGACAAATGACTGTTGTTTATTTGTGCAATTGGGTCTCCATGGCCCAAATATACATAGTGGCCGTACAATACCATTGACATAGTAAACATAGACATAGAGTAAGTCAGTGAGGATCGTTTATAAACAAGAAATAAAGAATACATGAGCCATAAATCTGTTTTTGTCAATTGCTTCAAGGTTCTCCTTTCTTGAGCCTTGTGATTCTTTTCACTTTCTTCTTCATCTTTTTGTGAAACTAAAGGAAACAAATGTGAATTAATTATATATTATTTTCTTGGGTGAATTTTGGCTTGCTTTAAAATTCTGATTATTATGCATTTCAGTTTTGGACAATGCTTGGCTTTTGTTTCTTTGAGTCAAATTTGTAACAATCAAGCAATTTTGTACCACTATTTTCAGAGGATGATGGTGAATTGCTAAAAAAAAAACTAAAAACAAGAAAATCGCAAAAAATGTAATTTAACGGTAATCACTTCAAATTATTTGTGAGAACAATGACCATGAATCAATGTTGATCCAGCTTGTAATATCACAACATTCCTAAACTCCTGCATGCCCTTTTTGATATTTATAGAACTTGCTCAAATGAGAAAAGTTTTTCTTACACATAACAAATTTAAAAGTTTTCTTCTCACCTCTATGCACTCTTTGGTGCGTTTTTGAATTATACACTCGAGAGAAGATTTTGTCACATAAGTCACATTTAAAGAGTTTCTCATCTGTGTGCATTCTTTGATGAATATTTTCAAAGTTGCTACTTGCTACATAAGAAAAGGTTTTGTCACATGCATCACATTTAAACAGATTCCACCTGTATCTACTCTATGGTGCAGGTTCAAAATATTCGCTACAGAAAAGGCTTTGTCATATACTTCTCATTTAAAATGTTTATCATCTGTATGCTGTGTTTTATGCTTGTTCAAAGAGTCCCCTCGAGAAAAACATTTCTCACATACATCACATTTGAATCGTCTTACACCCGAATGCATTTTTTGGTGCCTGTTTAAATTATGCGCCAGAGAAAAAGTTTTGTCACATAAACCACATTTAAATGGTTTTTCACCCGTATGTACTGTGTGGTGCATATTCAAAGTTGCGGCATATGAAAAGGTTTTGTCACATATATCACATTTAAACGGTTTCTCACCCGTATGCAATCTTAGGTGCGTGTTTAAATTACACGCTTGAGAAAAGGTTTTGTCACATATATCACATTTAAACGGTTTCTCGCCCGTATGCACTCTTTGATGCGCATTCAATTTTGCTGCTTTAGAAAAGGTCTTGTCACACACATCACATTTAAATGGCTTTTCCCCCTTATGTGTTCTTTGATGTCTTTCCGATTTTCCACACTTTTTAGTTTGAAGGCGGCTTTTCAAACTTGTTTTCTGATTTTCTAAGCCTTTTGTTTTTGATTCTGATGCACAAGAATTTGAGGAGCCACTCGTAGATGGATTCTTTGAAACAGCGTTTGAAATATTTCTCTGTAAGTGTAGTCCAGACATGTGAGGTGAAAACTGACCTAAAAATTTTTAAAAGTCTTTCGAGTTAAAATAGAACCATAACTTTCAACACGTTTTAACGACTAATTTTGTTTTCGATAGCTCTTCTCTCTCTACTCCCGGTAGATACATCAGTTTTTAAAATTAACCATTCTGATGTAAGTAAAGAGCGAAAATGAAACTTGAAATGATGTAAAAAATAAAGGAAAAAATAAATAAAGGATATGGCATTAGACTTTACAGTCCCTACCAGCGGTGATGATCTCCGTTTCTTGGCCCTTCAGCCAGGAAGTGCAATGGGGGGCTGGGGGCCAGCCATCCTGTGCTTTCGCATACCATTCCTGTTTACCTTCCCTAGATTTCTCCAGGTACCCATTTAGAGCTGGGTCGACTCTGGCTAAGCTTACAGAGTCAGGCCACTGACCCCCGTCCCAAACTGAAGAATTGGGTACACTGGGATTCAAACCCGCGTCCTCTCAGACAAACAAATATTAGAATCTTTTAATTTATGAGGAAGAACGAAAAGGATGCAAATCATTTGTTGAAGTCAAACATTTTTTGGGTAACCACAAAGCTGAACACTATTTCACCCTGGTAAACCAGAAGCTTATAAGTTTCAGAGATCACGGTTGTAACATGAGTATTCAAGTTCATTGTTTATACAGCCATTTGAACTATTTCCCAGAGACTTTAGTTGCCAATAGTGGTGAGCAAGGAGAAAGAATTCCCCAAGACACAAAGATTATGGACAATTGCCAGTAAGGAAGGTGAGACCAAGAGAGGGCTCATTCTAGGAAATTCTAATGTCCATTTTAAGACTCAAAAGTGATCAGATGGCTACCAGCCCCTTCACCATCACACCCTTTTTTTCTAAAATGCATCTTATTAAAATTTTAAAACAGAAATTTGTTTCAAATATTCCAACGGCCAGATTTATAAGCCTCCGAGTTGAGAAAAGGCTCAACAATCCCCGGACATATTTTAGGTTTTGATCGAGGGGTGGTCGAAAAAACTTTGAAGGAGGCTCATTCGATAAGTAATCAACTTCTAGTCCTATTCTTAAGAGTCAAAAGTGATCATAGGGGAGTCAGCCATCCTAATCCCACGTCCTTTTTCTCTCGAATACCTTGGATCAAATAAAGGACACATAAAGGGGAAAAGCTATATAAAGGGGACAAAACAGGCAATGTTTGCACGCTACTACTATAACTACCATGATTACTTCTACTACCACATCTACTATTACTACCACTAATATTGTCAAAACACTCTGTCTGCATGCAGGTTGTCAAAATATCGTTTTGATATTTTGATATCGTCAAAATATCTATATCAAAATATCGCAAGTTGTCAAATTTCGGCAATATCTTAAGAATAATTTTGTGTCTTAAGTTGAAACTTACTGGGTTTGTTATGGGGGATGTTGAACTAACAAAAAGACAACATTTGCATCCTACTACTACTGCTTCTACTCGTACTTCTACTGCCGCTGCTGCTGCGATTATTACTACTACTACTACTAAAGCTAAGGCTACTACTATTAAATCTACTGCTACTACAACTATTGCTACTATTCAAGCTAATAGTATTAAGGTGAAGCTTTCAAGAAGTACTTAGGTTGGTGTTGAACTAAACCAAAACGAACTATGAGCATGTAGATTGTCAAAAGGGTGACAAAGCAATATTTCAAGAACGGCTCAGATTATTGAGTTATACATTTCAGTGCAAGTTGTGGCGGATTTTGAACTAACCAAAAGACAATGTGTGTATACTTTCATTACTAGCCTATTTCTTAGGTTACTGTAAATACTAAGGTTATTAATTCTATTTCTAAGGTTACTGTAAATACTAAGGTTATTAAGGAAAAATTTTCAGGAAGCGTTTAGGAGAATTTTCAATTAAAAGAAAAAACCCTACGCAGGCAGATGTCCAAAAGGGCATACAAGGAATATCATTGGCACTGATGCTCTGTCATAGCTACTAATATCATTGAAACCTTTAAAGGAGCTAATTTGATTGGAAATTAAAAGTTCTAGTGTCCTTTTTAGGAGAAGCAGAAGTCACAATAAATAACCAAGTCAAACTCAAAACAAGCAGAAATTAACATGAGTATAGCTGACAACCTCCATACCTTCTCAAGGATAGAACGCAATTTATACTTTACTGAAAAAAGAAATATTATAAATGTTTTCACACTTTTAACTTTAATAAATCAAAATTATTAAGACTTGAGGAATAAATATCACCATAATTATATATATATTAAACTGTCAAACTCAAAACATATTAAAAGTCAAATATATATTAATATATAGTCAATATATATTAAAAGTTAAACTCAAAACAAGCAGAAATTAACATGAGTAGAGCTGACAACCTCCATACCTTCTCAAGGCTAGAACGTAATTTATACTTTACTGAAAAAAAGAAATACATTATAAATGTTTTCACATTTTTAACTTTAATAAACAAAATTATTAAGACTTGAGGAATAAATATCACCATAATTATATATATTAAACTGTCAAACTCAAAACATATTAAAAGTCAAATATATATTAATATATAGTCAATATATATTAAAAGTCAAACTCAAAACAAGCAGAAATTAACATGAGTAGAGCTGACAACCTCCATATCATCTTAAGGCTTGAACGTAATTTATACTTTACTGAAAAAAAAATATATTATTAATGTTTTCACATTTTTAACTTTAATAAATCAAAATTATTAAGACTTAAGGAATAAATATCCCCACAATTATATATATTAAACTGACGATACATATTTATTTGTACTTATATTCAGTAAAGTATAAATTCTGTTCTGATCTAGAGAAAGCATAAGGGTAGTCAGCCCCACTCATGCTAATTTCTGCTTGTTTTGAGTTTGAATTGGTCATTTACTGTAATTTCTGTTCGTTTATTTATTGATGTTGATTTGAGGTAGTTTTACACTTGGTAGATTATTCGATGTGTTTCTGCTCATTTTTGGTTTAATGAAGTTCTTTGCATTTCTTTGAAAAACTAATTTCGTGGAAAAAGTTTTTTAATTAGTCCACAGAATGAGACATTCTTAATTTGGGGTGATGTGACGTAGCTTGTTTGCCATGTAAGAACAGAGAAGGAATTGATTTAATTACATGGGCGATCGCTATGTAGGGTTTCAACCTGCATGTCGGTAACAAAATTTAAAATTAACGTACAAATAGTAATCAGGTTTATTCTCAAGAACAGGTCAGTTCACCTTTTAAATAGCCATTAAATCTAGTTTTAAGAAATTTAGGTACCATTAGTGAATTCTGGCAATTTCACCAAGACTATGTGGGATTGCTACCAAGGAAGATCGGATACTTATATGACGGTAGTTTACTTTTTGAGTTTGAAAAGTGAAAGTTGCAGTAAACTGCATTAAAGAAAATCAACAAAATCAACAATTAAACAAAATATAAAGAAAGATGGAATGCTTATATGATGTCGGATTACTGTGTCAGTTTGAAAAATGTTCTTACAAAATAAATTTAAATAATATAAATTTAAATAAATTTAAACAAAATGGTATCAGAGCCCCTCACAAATCAGTTTCTCAAAAAATGTCAAATGTTTTTAACAATGTTTTTTTATTAATATTAGTTTTTAATAATATTATAAAAATTATATATTATTATCAAAATTATATATTAATATAATAATATTTAGAATTCTTCATTCTTACAATTCCGAGTAATTTTACTTTTCAATTTCATTTTTTCAATTTCAATTTTACTTTTCATTCTTAGAATTCCGAAGAATAATTCTTCATTCTTAGATCCTGCTGTTAAAAACATCTGAAGGTAATAAAAACATTTGATACCTTCAAAACATTTGAAGGTATTAATCTTCAAATGTTTTTAACAGCAGGATGTAAGAATGAAGTGCATAATTTAAGTATGCTCACAGAACAGGAAGCCTTGGACTGTTCACGAGTAATGTTTTGTCTCTTGTGAGCTGCTGCATGGAATGTTTTAAAGGGAAGGAACAGCAGAACAGGAGGAAAGTCTTACTGCCTTTGAAAATCACTGTCTTCGCCAGACCTAAAGAATCAGCTAGAGAGACCATGTCAGCAAAGACGAGGAGTGTGCTCACAATTACCAACCAGACACTGCCTCCATTTCGAGGCAACTAAGACGGTGATGCTTTGAACATATCCTCCGTATACCAGCTAAGAGACATCCTAAATGTTCCTCTACTCGAAACTGGAGGGGATCTATCACCAAAGAAGACCAGAGAACACGCTCTGTAGAACGTACAAGCATGACAGAAGAGCTCTCCGGACGAATCTCGTCCAAGAGAGGGAGGCCATCTACGCAGCAACTTACTTGAGGGAATATTGGAGGCTATTCCCTGATGCCCTCTGTACCTCTTGAGCAACTCGAGGAACTAAGGAAATTGCAAGAGATCAAAATTAGCATATGATTCAAGTTACTTCCAACACCTGAATCAATAAAGCTTTCAAACCAATATTTAAGATCTGCCGTGAAATTTTCAATCTTCTTATGTCAAATTATGCACATAAACAATAATTTGAAGGCTAGATTGACATTGTTACTGCCAGTTGTTCGTCCAAATAGTTAGGGTATATAATATTTAAGATCTGCCGTGAAATTTTCAATCTTTTTATGTCAAATTATGCACATAAACAATAATTTGAAGGCTAGATTGACATTGTTACTACCAGTTGTTCGTCCAAATAGTTACGGTATATAATATTTAAGATCTGCCGTGAAATTTTCAATCTTCTCATGTCAAATTATGCACATAAGCAATAATTTGAAGGCTAGATTGACATTGTTACTACCAGTTGTTCGTCCGAATAGTTAGGGTATATAATATTTAAGATCTGCCGTGAAATTTTCAATCTTCTTATGTCAAATTATGCACATAAACAATAATTTGAAGGCTAGATTGACATTGTTACTACCAGTTGTTCGTCCGAATAGTTAGGGTATATAATATTTAAGATCTGCCGTGAAATTTTCAATCTTCTTATGTCAAATTATGCACATAAACAATAATTTGAAGGTTAGATTGACATTGTTACTATCAGTTGTTCGTCCGAATAGTTAGGGTATATAATAGGCTCTCGTACTGAGATGCAGAGCTTATTATCATAAGCTCTCGTACTGGACAAGAGAGAAGAAAACAACTCAATCGATGAGGATTGTCCAATACAAATAAAACGAACTCTTTTTGTCAAAGTACGGTTATGATTCTGCGTTTTCTGAAGTCAGTGAGATCACAGTCACTTACTGATTCTATCAAACAACGGGCTCACTAACATATAGCCCTTCTATTAATTCCTCAGACGTTGCAGTGAACTTCAGATTCTGCAATATTTACTGCTATGCTTTTGATGGGCTGCACCTCTTATGTGAAGCTTTTGAATTAGCAGATAACACCTGACTGTAGTCACATCATTTTACATCAGAGTGCAGTAGCACCTGGTAATTCAATCTATGTACCATATTGTTTGATGAAAGAGCACTCTTGATTACAGCCATGCACACTACAGTCATTTAATGGCCCACTGGTTGATGATCAGTGAAGGTTATACTACCCAGTGATCAGTGAAGGTTACTAGGATTCTTCTGTTTTACAAGATCAAGCTTGCGAATATTGTACTACCCTTCTAAACATACTGAGACCCTCTGACAACTTCATTTGGAAAAGATCTCAGACCCTTGATATTAACATGCTACACTTACCAATGAGAGGGTCTCAGAAAATACAGATTATGTGTTGGTTGAAGGTAAAGGTAAAGGATACGGCATTAGACTTTACAGTCCCTACCGGTGGTGCTGATCTCCGTTTCTTGGCCCTTCAGCCAGGAAGTGCAATGGGGGTTGGGGGCCAGCCATCCTGTGCTTGCGCACACCCTTCCTGTATACCTTCCCCAGATTTCTCCAGGTACCCATTTAGAGCTGGGTCGACTCTGGCTAAGCTTACAGAGTCACGCCACTGACCCCCGTCCCAACTGAAGAATTGGGTGCACCAGGATTCGAACCCGCGTCCTCTATGACAAAGGATCCCGAATCCAGCGCACCAACCAACTCGGCCAGGACGGCTGTTTAAAGGGGTATTTTTTTACACATTTTTTGTTCTGGTCAGTGAGAAAAGGGAAACAATCAAGCAAGAACTTAAAAAGGTGACGACACTCTAACCAAATATCAGGTTAGGTTACTGCAGAGTACTCCAACCGAGTGGCGGATTGGGTTCAAACCTCTAACACTGAAATCTTTTCTAGTTCAGAAACATTCTGATGACTGTACCGTAACTGCCTACAGTTGGATTATCACGCGACAAAGCCAGACAGAAATTGGTAGGCATCAGGGAAGAAGGAAGCAAGAGTGAGGATACAGCAAAGTCTTTGGTCATTGTCTTGCTTGAGCTACTTCTTCAAGATATCAGATTACACACTGCTTCACTTACAGAATTCTGTCTTAAACTTTGGCTACCAGAGCAAACCAACGAAGCTTTTAATGCATCACAGCAACTAAAGGCTGATTGAATAGACAGTCCGTTTTATACACTGATTTGAACTCAAATATTGAAAAGGGATAGCAAATGGATCTAAACGAAAATTTTTCAGGAGAAAGTCCTCTAGTAGAATCGGTTTTCAATAAGAAATGCCATCTATAATGGTATTAAAGTTAAGTGATGCCTCTTGATTATATTCGATTTTCGTTTTCTTAGCACACCTAGAATGATTTTGTTTTAAATAAAATAACCTACCTTAAATCTGTAGCCAATAGCCTACAATGTTATTATACCGGACGAAAACAGTGTATAACACCACGAAACAGTTTATCTTTTCTGCGTTGAACTTGCGCACACGGCGTATATTTTTCATTTTGAAGAAAGTTGGTTATCAGACTTTGTATAAAGGAAATTCCTCCCCACACACCTTGTATCAGCTGTTTACACAATTTCAAACTGGTTATGGTAGATATAATTAATATCTACATATAAAGCATTTTTTTCTGAGCCAAGTGCTATTTTTTGGTATCTTTTATCTAAAAAATCGGACCCACAAATCAGTTATTATCGTCACCTGAACAATTTGATTTTTCTATCATACGAGGTGTTCACGCAGCAGCCGCGTTATGTTCTTCTAGATATATATTTCAAATAAATCGTTCTGCAGCAAAAAAAAAAAACTAAAATAGATCCCTCAAATCTTTTCTGAAGTTTCTACATGTGGCTCTTTATTTACATATTAATATATCTGATTTACATATTATTTTCATCTATTGCAACACTTACATATTATTAAATTTATTTGCATATTATTTATATGTAAGTTGTATCTATTATATCTGATTTACATTTTAATTTATATAGATTTACTAGCTGTTGGGGTGGCACCTCGCGCCACCCCAACACCTAGTTGGTGGGGGGGGGACACAGGGACCTAGTTGGTCCCTGTGTCCCACCTGTGAATATATATATATATATATATATATATATATATATATATATATATATATATATATATATATATATATATATATATATGTTTTTAACTACGTAAAACTTGCGAATATACAACATTCTTCGCTGTCCCATTGTCTGTACACATAAATAGATTATCAGGTTTACTGACTCTTGAACATGCAACATATAATTGTCCATGGGAAAAACAATCCGTATTCAGATCTATACCTCATTATTATAATGATAGCCCTTGAGCTTTTTTGATGGTGATTGCTAATCAAACATTCCCTGTGTCCCCATCGTCATTTATATATTTTTATCCTTTACTTTTCAGTTTTTTTCCTTTTTTAGTTTTTTTTTCTTTTTCAGTTTTTAGTTTTTTTTTACTTTCTTTATTAGTTTTTAGTTTTTTTTTTCTTTTTAGTTTTTATTGTAGCTTTTACCTTTATTTCAGTTTTTTTGTTTTTTAGTTTTTTACCTTTTTTAGTTTTTTTTTAGTTTTTTAGTTTTTTTTTAATATTTTCTTTTTAGTTTTTTTTTTGTAGTTTTTACCTTTTTTTTAGTTTTTTTCTTCTTTTGTATTAATGCTAAAGCCAAGGTTCGAATCTGGAACCTCTCGGACCTAGAACCTGGAACATAACGCTTTACCCACTCAGCTACTTCGGCTTGAATACATTCGTTTTTGAATTGGTATATGATGAAATAATTCAGACGTCATATGCGGACAGACAGACAGACACACAAACAAACAACTTATTTATATATATATATATATATATATATATATATATATATATATATATATATATATATATATATATATATATATATATATACACACTTTAAATGTGAATTGTAAAAAAATATACAGAGATCTATAGATTTATGACTTATTATCGTGTTTTCAGAAAAACAATATCCGCCAAACTACTTTCAAGAAAGAATTTTGAAACGTTCTTGTAAGACTACAAAAACAGTTTGGTAAAAACCTGCACATTAGAATAAGATAAAACAAGTTGCATCTTAACATTAAGTCCCTTTGTCAAATTTTTTTTTACATAAAATATCCAATACCATGAAATCTACAAAGACAAAATATTTGAGATGCACCTTTATTGTCAGAACATGTGGATTCTAATTCCAGGTGGTCATATTCAAATTTACATGATCTTGAATTGCTGGGTATAGTGGGGCATGGAATATCTTCACGTTTCGGAGACAAAAAGCGGTTTGGGATGTGAAAGGGTTTCTCACTGTCACCTGGTAAAGCATCATCAACTTCTAAAATAAAATTTAAATTAAACTGACATAGAAAACATTCAACAATAAAGATTACTAAACAAATGCAACTGCTTTTTCTTTTAGTTATGCTAAAAATAAAAATATACAGACGTTACATTTATATTCTATATAAGTATATACATTAAATCAGATGTATATACAGGTTTTTCACAAATCCTTTAACAATCTGCTTTTATAAAGCAAAAGAAAGACTGAAACTTTCAATAAAATTCATGGAAATCCATTTATTTAGAAGGTCTTGAATTAGGGTAAATTAACAGTACTTAACGGAGTAAGAAAAATTTGAATACTCAATAATTACACAGCTAAAAAAAAAAAACAGTGAAAGAAACAAGGAATTTTTGTGACAGTCCTTCTGAATATCAAAACTCATTAAGATCCGATCACCCGCTCGTAAGTTAAAAATACCTCACTATTTCAAATTTTTCTTCTCCTTTCAGCCACCCAGATGGTCAAATCAGGGAAAACAACTTTATCAAGTCAATATGTGCAGGTCCCTGATACGCCTACCAATTTTCATTGTCCTAGCACATTCAGAAGCACCAAACTCAGCAAAGCACTGGACCCCCCATCCTTAACTCCGCCAAAGAGAGCGGATCCAGTCCGGTTACTTCAAACACATATCTACGACATTTGCTAATTCTACCCACCAAGTTTTATCCCGATCTCTCCACTCTAAACGTTTTCCAAGATTTGCGGTTTCCCCCCAATGTCATCAAATCTGGTTGGGATTTAAAATAAGAGCTCTGAGACAAGAGTTCCTTCTAGATATCAAATTTCATTATGATCTGGTCACCCGCTTTTAAGTTAAAAATACCTCAATTTTCCGAATTAACTCCCCCCCCCCCCAACTCCCCAAAAGAGCGCGGACCTTCCAACTATGTCAGTCAGGTATCTACAACTTGTGATTATTCCTCTCATCAAGTTTCATCCCGATCTCTCCAGTCTAAGCGTTTTCCAAGATTTCTGGTTTCCAAGATTTCTATTTCCCCCCTCCAACCCCCTATGTCCCCAGATCCAATTCAAACTGAAAATGGAGCATCTGAGACATAAGATCTTTGTATATATCAAGTTTCACTAAGATTCGATCACTCATTCGTAAAATAAAGATACCTCGTATGAAAACAAAGAAAGGAAATAATAAATGAAAAGAGAAAAAACAAATAGGTGAAAAATGAGGATTTTATCAGCCAGTAGCAAAATATGAAAAACAAGCACATGTTTCGACAAGGACCTCCGCCAAGTCGTCCTCAGTGCTCAAAAAAAAGAAAGAGGAAAAAAAGAAACAAAGAAGAAACAACAGCAAAATCTAACCTTTTTAAGTGAACTGCACGAGAGGTGCAGTGAACTTTTTTAAGGTGAACTTTTTTCCTCTCGTGCAGTTCACTTAAAAAGGTTTCTTCCTTTTTACAACCTTTTTCCTTTTAACAACAGCAAAAGATTTTGCTGTTGTTTCTTCTTTGTTTTTTTCCTCTTTCTTTTTTTTCAGCACTGATGAAACAACAAGTGGCGTTGAAATCGGATACCTTACTATCTAAGGCCTCCTTACTTTGCACTTCGGGGAAGTCATACATGCCAATCCATCGACCGTATTCACAGATGGCCGAATCTGTACAAGGACGCACAGTGACACGGGATAGTTTGGGCTTGGTAAGGACTCTCTTGCTTTCCATAGAATTGCGTTGTGGTCTCACATGCCAACAGGACAAAGAGAAAACGGAGGGAGTAAAATCGTCAGAGTTTGTGAGTATAAGGTCAAAAATGCTCTCCAAAGAGTGGGTGGGTATGTGCACTACTTGTTTTAAAGATAAACAAGATGATACCCAACTCTTCTTGTTCTGGTTAAAGTCTCCTCCTATAATAAAAGCTGAGCTACTGTATATACTTCTCAGGTATTCAATAGTCGTTTGGAGGTGGAAAACCGATTCACCCCAGTTTCTGGCACTTTCCAAGTAATATACGGAAGCGACCATAGTACAAGAAAAATGACAGGGAAGAGATTTTGGTTCGCAAATAGCCCGGATTACTTCATGAACTGTATCTAATAATTCTGGTAATAATTTGCAGGGGATGTCTTTCCATATGTACAAGGCAACACCTCCACCTAGTCTATGTTCACCTCGATTAGCACGTGTGGTCAGGAAAATTTCGTAGCCAGCCATGTGACCTGAAGACCTATCCATATTCAACGTTTCTGTAACTGTGATACCTGGGATACTGTTTTGACGGACGATAACTTCAAATTCTTCCATTTTGTTACATAATGACAGGTAGTTTACAACGAGAAAATTTCGGCATTCTATTTTTCGGATTAAAACTCACTGACCTTAATAGCAGGGGATAATCACTACTAGCCAAACATATCGGAGCTTGATTGAAAGGAATAAGAGATGGCATATTGACATTTGTTGAGCACTCTATCTCAACAAGGATACATTGACGGGGCTCGGTTTTTGGAGCATGACTGTTTGTTCTTAATGAAATGATAACTGGGATCATCCACTGACCTCGTTTGCTGCCAAGCTTGCGGAATCGTTTCCGCTTCTTACGGTTAGACAGGAGCTCTTGGGGCAGGGGTCTGTCATCTGGTGTTCTTTCGAGCAAATTTAAGGCTACGAGTTTTGCAAAAAAAGATGTCGCCACAGTCAACTCAGGTAAAAACGGTCCAATTAAGTCTCCTTCATCGTATTTCAATGGCATGGTACTCACACAAACTTAGGAGTGTCAATAATTATGTAACATACAGCATCCTTTCGTTAAATTGCGTGAAACAGGTACAATTAAGCTAAACTTAGATGGTCCATGGGACTGCTGCAAAGTGTCAACCAGAGCCATCTATGACATGAGCCTAGACACGAGAGAAAGTGAGAGAAAATTATTCCAGTGTATATAAAGAAGCACTTTTTTTACTTGGATCACTTAACGAGCAAGACAGATAGAAAGTGAAAATTATTTTCTAGAGTAAAGCAGCTTTCCTTTTACTCTTTAACAGAGAATTTAGCTATATAACTTACCTTTTTTAATGGAAGTACCCTCAGAAGTTGTGATGAGTTCCTCCATGTTAGAAATTTGAGGCAAGTCCACAAAAGATCTTGGAATGGAGTTAGTGAAATGAACAATACTATGATCAACACTTGGGTAGAGTACTCGGATTTTATTCAAGAGAGTAGTAGCGAAATTCTCTGGAAATATAAAAAGTATAATGATTGATGAGTAATAATGAATTTCCATAACTGTAACTAGAGCTATCAGCTTATCTTAATACAGTTGAGAGTATAGGTTCAACTCGTTCATGAGTCAAAAGCATTAGAAATGTAATTGTCTGTTTTTATTTTTTTCAGAAAATGGAGCTAAACTTCAAAAATATTCTTTCTGATATAAGTCTATTTAAAGTGTATTTTTGGATTTTAGGTTATAATAAACTTCCATGGTAAAAAAGCAAAATGAGGCTGATAGCTGTTACAGCTGTGTTTACTGCGCAAATTTTCTAAGTTGAAAACTGTTAGTTTGGAACATTTGGTTTAGCTACTGAAATGAAAGCTCTACCTATAATTTTAATGCTTAAAGCCTTACACTTGTAAGGCCTATTATTCATTTCCAAGAGTCAATATCTAGCTGTTCCTATGTATAAGGCTTCAAGAATATCTGACAATAGAACTAAAATCAGACCCGAAACATATTATGTAAATGTCTTGCATTCACTAATTAAAAAATTAAATAAGCATCTTCTAAAGCATTTTAAAACCCAAATATAAAGAGAGACTCGAGCATTTAAAGAAATACTTCTAGACAAATAAGTCTTTTATTTTATAATATCTACTAAAGTTTCCCAGTATTTGTCTAAAATTATTCTGAAAAATGAATTGACAGTTTACTTTTAACAAAGAAGGACAATCTTCAAGGGACCCACTTATGACAAGGTGTAAATTTGCCTTCAATTACTCTTTTATCAAAAGTGGATTAAGGAAGTTTTCAGAATTGTATAGAATCTGCTTTTGAAGACGTTGTATCAGCATTGAAATCCCACTCTCTAGAAGCAAACATTATAAAATGATAAAAGCTACTTTAAAATATTTAAACACTAATATAATCCTTTGAGACACAATGATAAACTTTACCATTCATCAGCATTATTGAATAGATTCCCTAAAATATTTATTTTCAGTGAATCGTTCATAGTACACTTGGTACCTTCAAGGAAACACCATAAAATTAAAAAATCTACTTTAAAAATGTAAAAACTCTTGGTTATATTATTCTAAAATGTGTTTCAGTTTACTCTCACCCATCCTTCCTAATGGTCAAATATGAAGCCCAAATCATTTATTCTCAATGAAATTTCCTGTTCCTTGTTACAGTTTATCTTATTGGTTTGCTCATAAGTTAATTTGAAGTCGAATATGGAAATTCATGGAGTTTATGCTGAATAATTTATCCTAAGGGGGTAGTAGGCCCTGTTAGGAACAACCTAGCTGTATTTCAGAATTTTTAAAAGTAGGGTGAGTCAGGGAAAGTCCAAAAGTGGGGTAAGTCTGACACTAGCCTCCAATTTGTAGATGGTCCATTGTATCTATGGGAGGCTTTCATAATTACTTTCATATAAGTAGCAGTAGGCAACAGTGCCATCAACTTCTGGCTGAGTTAACATGCCTTCTGTTCAAAAGGTTTTTGAAGTTTTTTGGACAGTGATTTTTTAGGAACACAGTTAACTGACTTATGCAGATTATAAAGTAAGCGAGATAGACGATTTTTTCCTATTTCTTAGAAACTAGAAGACCAGGGGCATCTTCCTGATTTTTTTAAACAAGCTAATGTTATTAGTTGAAGAGATAAGAGGGGTGTCAGTCTTACCCCCAAAAAAGCCCATTTGGGGTAAGTCCGACATATCAGACTTACCACCTATAGGGAAAGTTTGGCTGGGGTATCAGAGTTACCCCATGTTACCAAAGATTGATATTTTACATGGTAGAACAGATTCTAAGCTTTAGATAATAAGGGTTGAAGCCAGTAATAATCCATGGATGGATCTATTAACCTAGCGGAATGTAGTGTTGTTTTGATCATTCATGTGTTGTAGTTCATATAATGGTACATATAAAATTGTGGGATAGGATATTTATAGCTATTATATGGCTTTCCACCAAATTAGATTAAATTGTCAATTGTGATTCAGAAAACTATTGGTATTTCTAACTACAAGCTATACTAAGTTACATTTGCTACTTTTTTGCAAATTTTACATATAAAAATACTTTTTGCTCAAAGAAAAGCTGTCAAAACACAAGTTGTGCAGCTAAAGTCTTGGCAGTTTTTTTAATTCTATCACTGTCAGTTTTGGAACTTTTTGCGCACCTGCTTGTGACGGGTTTTCGAGTAAGTTCATCCATTCATTCATATTTCCCCTTTGAATAAATTCATCCATTCATTCATAATTCCTTTGTCTTTTCTAGATTCCTAAAAATTATGTTCAGAAAACACAACATGGGGTTGTAAGAACATATGACGCAACACAGCTACAAAACGCGCTAGCAGGGATATCTTCAAAGGATATGTTTATGATACAGACTTCCAAAATTTTTCAAATACCGTGCACTACCTTGCATGACCCTCTTAAGAAGAAGACAGAAGTCAAAAAGCCAGTTTGTGGTGGAGGGAGGAGCCAAGAAATTCCCGCCGAAATAGAAAAGGATATGGATCTGTGTCTCCGACTTGAAAAGTAGGACATAGACCTATGCAAGTATGAATTTCTTGACCATCAAGAAAAAAGTTCAAACAAGATTTAAGGACAACCGACCTGATCATGACTGGTGGGTGGGGTTCAAGTGCCAAAAAAATTTCACTATAGAAACTAGAAAGACTAGAAAACAAAAGACTTTAGCAGCAATCTGACCCCTTCATAATGTATTGTTTTTAAAAGCTGCTGCATGAAACTGCCATTGTGATGGATATTCTTGACAAGCCCCAGTGCTGGCTAAATTTAGATGAGATATATTTTTGCAGGGGTCCTGTCAACACAAAAGTAGCTGGAGCCAAAGGCTCACCAGCCACTCATAGAACAGGTGTTAGTGGACGTGAAAGTACGACTATCTTAGAGTGTATCAGTGCAAATGGACAAAAACTCCCACCTCTAATAGTTTTCTCTGCAAAGAATACCTGGACCTCCTGGATATCTATAGATGGAGCTTACCTTGGTGCATTTTACTCATCTACCAAGAAAGGGTGGATGACGTCTGATCTCTTTATGAACCGGTTTGAATTCCGATTTCTTCCTCATGTAAAAAGAAAGGCACTTCTCATCTTAGAGGGTCATGGCTCACATATTTCTCTTGCTCTTGTCTCAAACATGCAGACGAAAATAACGTAACAATTCTCAAGCTACCTCCACATGCATCTCACATGCCTCAACCTCTTGACAAAGGGGTTTTCAAGGGAATGAAAGAGTCTTATGGTCAGAATGTCGTTAAATGGCAGGGAGATTACCCTGGTAACACTCTGTCAAAGAAGGATTTTGTATGTCTCTTATTAGGGGTATGCAATACCTATGTCACTTCTAGTCTGATTGAAAAGTTGTTCAAAGCAATCGGAATCTTTGATCTGAGGGTCCCAATGAGAGCAAACCCATCTGTAATTGACCATATCAAGTTTGAACTTGCCAGGTTGAGACAATATACACAAAAAAAGGAGCAAGAGGAAAAGGCAGGCACATCTAAAGTCAAAACTACCATCAACACTCAACTAGAAAAAATACCTTTTCAGTTACCTTTAGTCCAAAGAAGTTGTTTGGCAACCAGTCGAGATTCTTCTTGACTCAATGAAGCAGCACAATCTACCATTTGCTTCGGGAATAGAAAATAGAATAAAATTGCAAAATAGGCAGAAGTGGTAACATCAAAAGAACATCTAGAGTTTCTTGAAAGGGAAGAAGAAAAGTTCAGATGGAAAGGTGTGAAATAAAAAAAAATTCTTCCTATGAAGAAAGTAAATAGATATTCAAGTGATAACAAATAAGAGATCAGCCATGAACTTGGCTTTCATGAGGTTGGTTTGAATATTCAAGATACTACTCAAGAAAGTGACAGCAATGGCAAGGAAACATCCAGTAACCAAAATATTGTTCCAAGCTAAATGAGTGCAATGCAGTTAGATATAATGCCAGGAATGATGAACAAGGTTGGCACATAAGAAGGGTTCTAGACTTTCCTGACAAGGGGAAAGTTAAGCTCAAGTTTCTTCACTGCTTGACCCTTTGCCACCTACTCATTCAATTGACCAAAGAAAGGCAATATTGATACTGTGGATAATAAATATTTTGCAGGACAACTAAGTTAGTTTGAACCAGAACATTTGAAATGCCACAAATCTGTCAGATTCTTCTGTTGTACAAGCAAGTCACTCGCAATCATCAGTAGACCTTTATTTTATGCCCATGAGTCACTTTTTGTATCTGAAGTCAAACCATAATTTTTGTGATATGTTTTTCTTTTTTAAAATACAAGCAAGCATTTCCATTTAGTGAAAAGATACTTTTAATATTTACTTGTTGGATACATCTGACATTGTCAGAGTCACGCCACAGTAGCAGAAAAAAGTATGGTCTGGCCTTTTGATACCAATCAGTTTGACATAAAAAAAAATGTTTGCTTATGGACTTGTAGTGACTTCTTGATGCCCTTTAAGATGATGAAGTCATATTATTTTTAACATACTGTTGAATAAAGCTAGTAAGGTATGCTGGACTACCCCCAAAGCTGGGGTAAATTCAACATAGCAGTCTGCACCAACTTCGAAACCTGGTGATGGGTTACATACACAGTATTTGGGAAAATCAGAAAGTGCATAATGTGCAAAACTACTCTAAAAAAAAAAAAGATTGATGAAAGATGATATGAGATACTCATAAAAAGAAATCTTGAGTCAATTTAACAAAAAAAAATATGTTATGGCATTGGACTTCCTCTGATTCACCTTGCCTAGTTTCTACAATTGTAAGTGTTCCCTTCTGAGGAGAAAACCACTAAAACACCTCCCTCAACTCTTTTTTGAATTTTCCACATATGACTCTTATCTTAAAATTAAACAAAAAAAAAGTTTTTTTTAATGAAAGTAAGGAGCAACATTAAAACTTAAAACAAACACAAAATAACTCCTTATATGAAAGGAGGTTTTCCCCCTCAACGCCCCACTCTTTATGCTAAAGTTTGACTCTTTCTCTTAACTCAACATTTTAAAACAGTAATGGTAAAGTCTTGATGCCTTTTTTGAAGCTATTTGCAAATTTAATAATTGCTTCTACAGCAAATTCAAATTTAAGCACTTTTTAACCTAACCTTATAATAAATAATTTTAGCACTGAGAAAATGTAGTATTATTTTGTCAAAAACAACAGAGAAAACAGTAACAGTGCTGAGAAAACAAAGTATTATATTGTAAGAAATGAGCTATACACCATATTTTAGTTGAAAATTTGTCATTTTTAAGACCTCAAGAAGTTCTTAAATTAGGATTTGTGGTAGAAGCAATTATTGTACTTGTAACAAGCATTAAAAAGGCATCAAGTGGTATGTTCATTTTATTGGTAAATCAGTTACATGAACTGTCATAAATTTACCCATGAAACAACTGGATGAAACAAAGTAGACCTGTAACTACAAGTAGGCATCACAAAGTATAACTAAAAATGGACGAAACAAACTATAAAACATGGGGAAGGGGACAAGGAAGGTGACAAAAGCAGTTGTTGTGAAGCTTGTAAACAATAATACTATGAATATTTGAGGCTGTTTTGTGTTGTTATTAGTGGGAGAATATGCTGAAAGTTTGAAGAAGACTAGCTTAAGAGGCATGGGAGCAATAGATTAACTATATAAAATTCTATTTGAGTGACTTATTGCTATCTCAGAAAGGGGTTAGGCTAGAAAAGTGAAACTTTCAGGGATGGGTCTACAATTATACAATGGCTCTACAAACAATTATACTGATCAGCAAGAAGAATATTAACATAACTCTCAAAACTTGGCACTTTTTAAGACAATTTTTTAGAACAGTAAATGCAAAACTTCAATGGCGTCATATGTCTTCTAAATAAAACATTAAAATGTGTCAGAGTGTTTTGATATAAGGTGCCTCAAAGACTTTTAGTTAAATCTATGAAATGAAGGGCCAGGAATTCCTTTACATTTTATGCAACATGTAAAAAGAAAAACAATTCATTTTTTTTTGCAAAAGAAGAAGATTGATTTAAAAAATATTACTGTTACATTACAAAATATTATAAAAATATTACTGTGTTATGGCTTAAAGCTCCAAAAGTGGCTAAAGTAAAATTTTACCCTACTTTATGTAAAAAATATAATTTAAATAGCAATCTCAACAAATAAAGACTATATAATATAGGCAATGGTCTGATCATTCTATTTTTTTCAATTCTAAATTATAGGATGGTTTAGAAACTAGGCCTGTTTGATATGGTAATTTTTGACTAACTCACCAATGTGATAGCTGCCTTCCGAAGAACCAACGTTTTTAACAACCAAAAACTATTCTTCTGACTCCTTATTAAGCTTAGCCTATGCAAAATGGGCCTAGAACACCAAAAACCCTTTAAATCCTAAGGGATATGCATAAGATTACTTACAGGTCACTGAAAAGCTAAGATTATTTCCACTCTTTACAGTTTCCTTGTCTTTCTTTTAGACTAAACGTTTTCACATGTCTGAATTTTTTGCCAGAAAAGCGTTCGATTGGCAATTCTCTGTTGACTTTCTCGGGGTGCGTTTGTTTACTTGTCCGATTACTAATCTAATTAATCCAAGCGTTTTTTGAGACATATATGACAAGACTTATAAAATTATATGCAGAGAGCATACTAATACAGTTATATCGGAAACTACTTCAGATTTAGGAGTTTGTAAGTAGCATAATCTTGTCTGTGCTTATAAAATATTAAGGTTTTCTAGAGAGCTAGGCCTAGCTTTCAAAGGCTAGTAGGCTAGGCTCTGATGCACAGAACAAAGGTTTTTTATCAGTTAGTAAGGAGTGTTATTAGGAATAGAGCTTGGGAATGCACATTTCCTATTACCATTGTTTCTTATTTTACCCTAAATTTTCAATTTAAACAATCTCAATTTTAGATTTATTTTTTTTCCCTCTACTCATTACTTTTCCTAATCTCTCTCTAAGATAACAAAAAGTGGCTTTTCTAATAGTTTACGCTATTTAAAATTTTTTGATGAAATCACTAATGGGACAGCAAAGAAATAGCCTAGACATAGACCTACATTTAGAATTAATTTCATCCTGAATACTAATATAGACCTATCATTTGTTTGTATCAGAGAACTTAAACTGCTCCCGCTCCCCCCTAATCTATATATATATATATATATATATATATATATATATATATATATATATATATATATATATATATATATATATATATATATATATATATATATATATATATATGTATATATATATATATATATATATATATATATATATATACATATATATATATATATATATATATGTATATATATATATATTATGTGGTAAAATTCTAGTTGTGCGATGACTTTTTTCTATCTTGAAAAGGGGTTAGATTAGGTTAGGAAAATGAAACATTCTGGGATGGGTCTACAGCCTAAAGCATATCCCAGGAAGATATTTTAAAGTACCCACCTCCACTCCTTCTCCCTCTAGAGGGCCCTGAAGTTTGCCTACATGACAGGCCTATACCTATTGAAATTTTGACAAAAAAACATTTTACCTTAATTTTCAGTTACCAGTTGCTTTTTCTTTGCCTTTAGTTCTGAAAATGAATAGCCTAGACATAGACCTACATTTAGAATTAATTTCATCCTGAATTCTAATATAGACCTATAATTTGTTTGTATCAGAGAACTTCAACTGTTCCCCCCTAATCTATATATATATATATATATATATATATATATATATATATATATATATATATATATGGTAAAATTCTAGTTAATTGACTTCTTCTTATCTCAGAAAGGGTTTAGGTTAGAAAATGAATCTTTCAGGGATGGGTCTACAGGCTAAAGTATGTCCCGGGAAGGTATTTTAATGTACCCTCCTCCACTCCTTCTCCCTCTTGAGGTTCCTGAAATTTGCCTACATGAAAGGTCTATACCTGTTGAAATTTTGACGAAACAACATTTTACCTTAATTTTCAATTATTAGTTGCTTTTTCTCTGCCTTTAGTTCTGAAAATGCAATTCCTGTTATTTGAGCAGAATTTTGAGCCATATCAATTTTTTTTCAAAATTTAGGAAATGTATTTGCATATCCTTAAAGCCTTATAAAATGGAACTGAGCAAAGTTATGAAGCTGAAAACAATTTTGTTGTATTTCAATTAAGCAGAAGATCTATTTTGCAAGGTTTCATTTTTATAACACGCTTATTTTGAAGGTCAAAGTTTCAAAAATGCAAAAACAAAGTTTTGCATTTGCTTTGCTAAAAATTGTCTTAAAAAGTGCCAAGTTTAGAGAGTAATGTTAATATTCTTCTTGCTTATTAGTATAATCGTTTTTAAAATTCCTTCTGTTTAAAGCATTTTAGAGACATTCTGATCCAACCATGGGTATATTGTTGTCACAAATGATTTTTCTCAAATGAGCTTGGGGAAAACAAATAGAACATATAATTTCTCTTTTTTTTATTATTTCAAGACTAGAATATCACAAAACTAAGCATTCATATTGCTGATTGTACCTTAAGTAAATACAATCCCTGATGGAGTTTTGTTGATACCTGTTTAAAAATTTATTTGTCATAAAATACATATTGTTTGTGGGACAGCAATGAAAAATGGGAGCAACTATGACTTGGGTTGTTTTTTTTTCAATATTTTCTTTTTCCAAATAATTTTTGTTTTCGGGTGACATTTGTGTTAATTTCCATGGCCCTAGGACTTTGGCGTATTAAAACCTACTTATGGCCATCCATTTTCTTTTAAACAGAGAGGAGTTCTATGTTTCCAAGCTTCTATAAATTTATATGCAATTTTGAGACCAGGGTTACGAAGTAGGTCAAAACTTGCAAATGGAACTATGGTATGACTAATTAATTTGTAAGAAATGAATATCAATTTAAAGATTAAAAAAATTATGTAGAAAACAAACAAGACAAATAAATAAATGTATTCCTTTACAACCATTTAATGAAGTGTAACAAATGTAGATCATCCCTAAGATTGAAATGAACAAAGCTTCAATTATGAATCTATTTTCTTTAAACAGACTGAAGGGGCAAACCTCCAAGCTATGACAAATTCAATCTCACTTTTGGTCTCTTTCCTTTTCAATAGGAACTTTCTTTGGATTTCTTTCAACCAAGTAAAAACAGTAGGGACATGATCAGGTATAAGTGACCTTCCACTAAGCCTACATACCCAGGGGAAAATTGTGCAGCTATACTAAATAATTGGTAAATTTTTTGTTGTTCATATTTTTGATTTACAAATAAAGTGAGCATACTCCTTGATGCCTTTTTTATGTTTTTTACAAACATAATAAATGCTTCAAGTGCAAGCTTTTGAGCTCTTGAAAATGACCAAAGTATACTCAAATAGTTTTTGGGTATAAAACAGCTTAAAACATTGGTCTCAAACTTACTGTTTCATTATTAATCCATTTTTTACATGTTGTATAATCTATGAGCACTGATTTTCCACAATTAAGTTGGATTAATAAATTTTACAATTTTATTCTGTAATTCTTCTTCTTTAATGCCAAATTTTCAATTAAGGTATGTGTTTTTGGTCATTTTTGACAAAATAATGTATGTTTTTCACTGCCAAAATTTGTTAGGTTAAATAACGTCAAAAAGTGCTTAAACTTGAACTAGCAAAATAAGCAATTATTATATTTGTAAAGAACATATTCACTTGATTTGTAAATCAAAATATGAACAAGAAAAAATTCACCCCTAACATGCTAATTTGCAAATATAAAGCCCAAATTATATATTTCCAATGTTTTCTGCCACATTTTACTTGATTTTCCAGTTCTTGTTTTGCCACAGTTGCCTCAATTAACAGGTACTAGGGTTGAGGGATAGATTGGCAGAATCAATAGAAAATATGTAATTTCAGCTATAGATTTCCATATTAGGAGGGTTGGGGCTAAAGTAGAGCAGGGCTGCATGTAGAATGTGTTAGCTATAATTATTATGTAAATAACAAAGAATCATCTTTTTTTAACAGGTTTTCTTCTATAGGTCTACAGGTCCTTCTCTTGGCTTATACCACATCAAGCATTATATAACCAGAGAAGAATAAGTAGCAAAAAGCTATATATACATAAGCGCATGTTATTTAACAATGACTTCTCTAGTGCTTAACTATGACCGCTTAGTAATATTAACAAGAAATGAGGGTAAAACTGGTGCAAACAGTATTACTGGCTTTCATATAACGTGAATATACCACTTTATGACTTTTAATGTTCTTTACAAATATAATAATTGCTTCTACCGCAAATTCAAATTTAAGCACTTTTTGACCTCTTAAAAAATGACCTATATATGGGGTCGTTACAAATCTGTAATAGTTTAGAAACAAATTTGGGCTATATATTTGCACATCAGGGGGGTGGGGTATAGCATAGCATATATTATATATGTAAACCAACCATTGCTGTTTTTTTTTATGTGTTTGTGCACATCAAATTTTAATGAGAAGAGAAATCACCAGTGCAACAGCAAAAACATGAAAAAATCCAGCAATGGTTAGTTTACGTATTTAATATATGCTATACTTTACCCCCACCCCCCTGATGTGCAAATATATAGCCCAAATTTGTTTCTAAACTATTACAGATTTGTAATTACCCCATATATAGGTCATTTTTAAGAGGTCAAAAAGTGCTTAAATCTGAATTTGCAGTAGAAGCGATTATTATATTTGTAAACAGCACTAAAAAAGGCATCAAGTCGTATATTCCCTTATATGAAAGCCAGTAATACTCTTTGCACCAGTTTTACCCAATGGTAAAACTGGTGCAAACATATATAGGTAACAGAAAAGTGAAATTTAGTGTAAATGACAATCAGGAACTGGATACTAGATCAAGGGGGCCAAAAACAGGGCTATATAATTGTAGTTCAAAGAAGGTGGTGATTTTTTAAGTGAAAAAAAAACAAAACACTTCCCTGGCTAATTTAGGACTTTGAATTAATTAGCCTACCGAAATTTTCCTATACTGTGCAATTGAAATAGTTTTCCCTTTTCAGAGCATTAAGACAATTTATCACAGTAAAAAATATCCATAGCATCTTGAATGGAATGACTTAAAAAGGCAAATAACAACCACAATTTGAAATCTTACAATTAAACTTCTTGCCACACCAATTGTATTAGGCTACCCAGCTCTGAAATAATTGCTGAATGTGTATTTGCCTGTAAAATTAGAAACAGACCCGAAATCCCAGCCTCTTCCTTGTCAGAACTTCACATAGCATTAAAGCAATAATTACACGTGACCAATGTGGTTATTCTCGCAATTAATCTTGACTGTGTCCGAAAGCTTATTTCACAAAGAATGCTGCATCCAGATGCAGAATTAATTCTGAATACTCAGTCCAAAAGCTGTTTTTGTCATTTGTTCTTTGAAGCTCAAATCGCTACTCAACAGCAACTCAGTAGTAGGAGAAGAAACAGAAATCAACCATCAGATTGAAAACAGCTTTAGCTCCTAATCACTTTGCTACTACTGCAAATTAAAGTACTGAACATGCTTTTGCTCTGTCTGATGGAGGAGCAATTTTTCTCTTACAGATAATGCATGCACAATTGTCAAGATTTTGTATAGCTTAGGTCAGACACTGGGTATATCTAGCATTTACCATAGTCTTTGGTAGGCCTATGCCTAACAATAAGTAAGGCTCAAGACCTTCTTATGATGTCAATCAAGATCGAAGGTCATCACAAGATTCAAGGATCAAATTTTCTCTGGCCCTTGAAATCTAGTGGTCATGCAAATTGGGTGATCATTAGATTTGTAACATAGTGCATATCCACTTATGCGCTACATATACCTCTAGAGAAAATAAAATGTAAATGTCTCCATAACCATCTAGACCATATCTAGTAGGCTAATAGAACTGAGATTGTCCATTGCCAAGCTGCTGCTAAGAATCAGAAACACAAAGAATTATGAATAGAAAGCTGTTGTTTTTATAGGCATTGATTGTTTAGACCAATAAGATCTGTCATATATTTCACCACCTTTTAGCTGAATTCTTATGTTTTGCATTTGCTTTGCTAAAAAGTTGTCTTAAAAATTGCCAAGTTTACAGAGTTATGTTAATATTTTTCTTGCTGATCAGAACAATTGTCTTTACAATTCTTTCTGTTAAAAGAATTTCAGAGAGTTTATAAGTGCACCATGGGCATATTGCAGTCTCAAAGGAGCTTATGGAAAAACAAATAGGAAATGTAATTTTTCTTATTTTGCATTATTTCAAGACTAGAATATCACAAAACTAAGCTTTCATATTGCTTATTGTATCTTAAGTAAATACAATTCCTGATGGAGTTTTGTTGATACCTGTCTTAAATTTACTTTGTCTAAATAAAATGCATATTGTTTATGGGCAGCAACTATGGCTTGAGTTTTTTTCAATATTTTCTTTTTCAAACAATTGTTGTTCTGTGATCACATTTGTGTTTTTTCCTAAGTGGCTGGCTCTCTAGCTTGAGAATCCTTGTCCAAAGGGCACAGGTTTAATTCCTGGCATTACCAGTTTATTTAGTTTTGGACAGGGATCAGTGATGTGACTCTGTCAGCTTGGCTAGAATTGGCCCAACTTTAAAAGGTTACCCGAAGAAATGTGGAGCAGTAAGCAGGAAGGGCATGCAAAAGCATAGGATGGCTGGCCCCTAGCTCCCTATTGTACTTCCTGGCTAAAGGAACACCTGGTCCTTTACTGGCCTACTGACTTGGCCATATAAGCTTTCTTTTAAACTTATTAAATATAAGTACAAATCAATTTAAAGATTAAAAGACAATCATTTAGAATTCAAACAAGACAAATAAATAAATAAAAGTATCCCTTTATAACAATTTAATGAATTGTCACAAATGTAGGTCATTCTTAAGACTGAAATGAACAAAGCTTCAATTATGAATCTGTTTTTTTTTTTAAACAGACTGAAGGGGCAAACCTTAAAGCTTTGAAAAATTCAATCTTACTTTTGGGCTCTTTTCAATGGGAACTTTCTTTGGATTTTTTTTTTATCAACTAAAAACAGTGGGGAAAGCATGAGGTATAAGTGAATTAAGAGACTTGACAACATTTAGAAAAAGCTACATGCAACCTGATCTAAATAAGGATGCTATTGTAGAGTATCAAAGAGAAGTCTACAGGTATATCCCAAATACAGTAAAGGCATATTACAAAGAACAAGAACAGGTTCATAGAATACCATTGAAGTGGTACAGTACTAGCCTCCTTCCAACAGGACAAATAAGGGGATTCACACCCCAAAGCTCTGACTATTTTCAATCACACCTTTAGGAGCCAAAAAAAAATTAAATACATTTTTTCACATATGTCAAATATGACAGTTGACTCAGGAGTTCAGGGTTAGGGATTCACTTTGTGGTGCCACAAATGGAAGGACCTTTGCTGTCATAAGCATTGTTAATCCTAGCACACACCCACACTCAAATATAACATTCTGTAAAATCATAAACATCTTAAATAGCAAAAATAAAAGACTTTTTTTTATTTTTGATAAATATTATTTGAAAAAGGACACTACAAGGCAAAGATCAGGTTCATCAGCATGCTAAATTTGATGTGACAATGATAAAATTTGTTAAATATTTTCTGGGATCAAATGTGTTAGCTATAGATAACACAGACATTGCAATATCTATTTGTCTATCCATCTGTTTGATTGAGATTCTGAGACTATGACCCTAAGTCAAAAAGGCTAAGGCTTTTAAAGTTTTTTTCATTGACCTTAGGTCAAATAGGGAAAGAGAAGGGGGTTCTATAAACAAAAAGTATAATTTTTTGTTGATTTGCTGAAGTTAGTGAAAGGAGTATCAAATTTAAATGAAAGATGGAATAAATGTACATAGCAAAATATCACCAAATTGGATAGTACTAGAATTTATCAGGTTTGTTTAGTATAATTTCAAGCATAGGTAAAGTTTTGTCTCTGATATTTGACCAAGTTTAAAAAAAAATCCTTTAGACCAAAAAGCTTAAAAATAAATTTGCATCTGATACACAATATAGTTAAAGATATGTAGTTAAAGGAAACGCTATCATATTTTTGATCCCTGGGAAATTAGTTTAAAGCCCTATCCTGATTAGAAGAGGTAGCTCACATCAGGTTACTCAAGCATAATTCTAAAGGAGCTAGACTGTGGTTAAAATGCTAATACTGCACTGATACTTAGTCAACTGTACTGCTATTTCAGCTTATTTGCATTGTGATGTTGACAATGGGTTTGCAGCTTTAATGTGATGATTGCTTAAAGACAGGATTATCACCCTATTTAGGGCAGATCAATTTTACTTGAAAGAAAATCACTTGGTAAAATTCTAGTTGATTGACTTCTTGCTATCTCAAAAAGGGGTTATGTTAGGAAAATGAAACTTCCAGAGATGCATCTACAGGCTAAAGTATGTCCTGGGAAGGTATTTTGAAGTGCTTACCTCTATTCCTTCTCTCTCTAGAGGGCCCTGACCTTTGATGACCTTTAAAATATGTGTTATAAAAGTGAAATACTGAAAAATAGATCTTCTGCTTGAATGAAGTACAACAAAATTGTTTTCAGCTTCACAACTTTACTCAATCCAAATTATAAGGTTTTAAAGATATGCCAATACATTTCCTAAATTTTGGAAAAAAAAAACATTGATATGGCTCAGAATTCTACTCATAACAGGAATTGCATTTTCAGAACTAAAGGCAGAGAAAAAGCAACTGGTAACTAAAAATTAAGATAAAATGTTGTTTTGTAAAAATTTCAATTTTGACAAACCTGTTAAAACTGTCAAACCGGTCATGTAGGCAAATTTCAGGGCTTTCTAGAGGGAGGAGTGGAGGAGGGTATTCTAGAATTCCTTCCCAGGATATACTTTAGCCTGTAGACCCACCCCTGAAAGTTTCACTTTCCTAACCTTACCCCTCTGTGAGATAACAAGAAGTCACTCAACTAGAATATTAACAATCACTTTATTAAACAACTATCAACAACTGCTGATAAGCTATCACTCTGCTTAGAGATAACCTTTAGCAGGGCATGAGAAATTTTATGTTTTCTCTTTGTTTAAAACAGCTTAATTTTTTTTGCTTCAAGAATAACAAAACAAGAAGTCAACGATCATTGTATTTAGCAGTTATCATAAAATTAAAGCTCTATGTTCAATGAGCAAGGTGAAGATCTACATCCTTAATGATAAATAATCTAAAAGCTGCTGATGACAAATGATTATTTTTTTAACTGAGATATTCCTAGCCACTTACATTGGAAGTTTTTTTATTACACATTTCTGGAATTTGAAATCTCTCTGGAAACAGATATTTCTTCCTTCTGCTCTGGTCTTCCTTATGCTTTGGATACGGATCGCCACTATCTTTCTTTAGTTTCTTCTGAAAAACCTCAGATAAATGCTGCAGTTTCGTAGAATTTTTTCGTGGGGTTTTTGACGTCATAACCCTGCGATAATTACAGATGAAATTCTAGTCCGGACTGAGAATTCTTCGAAGAATTCCAGACGGATGCGAAATTAATTCTGCATAATTGAGCTTTCGGACACGCCCCTTGCCGTTTTAAGTGACACGTGGCCAGAGTTGCGTTTGATTCGACTTGTAAAAGTTGACTTTTTTCTCTGCTGCCGTTTTATTTAGTAAGAAGTCAACCTAGAAAGTCAACACAGAATTGCGAATCGAACGCTTCAGTGGCAAAAAATTTAGACATGTGAAATCGTTTAGTCTAAAGAAAAGACAAGGAAACTGTTAATAGTGGAAATAATCTTACCTTTTCAGTGACCTGTAAGTAATCTTATGCATATTCCTTAGGATTTAAAGGGTTTTTGGTGTTCTAGGCCCATCTTGCATAGGCTAAGCTTAATAAGGAATCAGAAGAAAATTTTTATGTAGTTAAAAACGTTGGTTCTTAGGAGGGCAGCTATCACATTGGTTAGTTATTCAAATATTACCAAATCAGACAGGCCTAGTTTCTAAACCAACCTATAATTTTTAGTTGAAAAAAATTAGAATGGTTTGGTCAATGCCTATATTATATAATATTTATATATTCATTCAGATTGCTGTTTAAACTGGATTTTTAACAAAAAGTAGAGGTAAAATTTTACTTTAGCTACTTTTGGCTATCTTTGAAAGAGGATAGGTTAGGAAAATGAAACTTTCAGGGGATGTGTCTAGAGGCTAGAGTATGGGTAAATTTATAGCAAACAGTATTACTGGCTTTTGTATAAAGTGGCTCTTTACAAATGTAATAATTGCTTCTACCGGAAATTCATATTTTAAGCACTTTTTGACCTCTTAAAAATGACCTAAATATGGAGTATAAAAAGGCTTAAAACATTGGTCTCAAACTTTATAACATTGGACTCAAACTTATTGTTCAATTATAAATCTATTTTTTTTTAAGGATATATTATCCACAAGCACTGAATGTTATGGTGTTTTTTTCTTTCTTGTTGCTGAAATTTCAATTAAAGCATGCGTTTTTGGTCATTTTTTTTACAAAATAACAAGATATTTGAAATCATAAATTTGTAATAGTTTAGAAACAAATTTGGGCTATGTATTTGCACATCAGGGGGGTGGGGGTAAAGCATAGCATATATTAAATATGTAAACTAACCATTACTGCATTTAATATAGTTAAATTTACAGCAAACAGTATAACTGGTATCTGTAATAGCCAGCTTTCATATTTTGACCAAAAACACATGCTTTGATTTAAAATTTGCTGTCAAGGAAGAAGAAAGCACCATAACATTGATGAAATTTATTTATCCGATTTAATTGTGGAAAATCACTGCTTGTGGATAATGTAACATTAAAAAGATGGATTCATAATCAAGTGGTAAGTTTGAGTCCAGTGATTTAAAGTCTGAGACCAATATTTTAAGCCTTTTTTATACCCCATATTTAGGTCATTTTTAAGAGGTCAAGAAGTACTTAAATCTGAATTTCCAATAGAAGCAATTATTATATTTGTAAAGAGCATAAAAAAACACATCAAGTGGTATATTCACTTTATACAAAAGCCAGTAATACTGTTGGCTAAAAATTAACAAGAGTATGTCCCAGGAAAGTATTTAAAGTACCTACCTCCACTTCTTTCTCCTCTAGAGGGATTCTGAAATTTTTGACTACATCAATTTTTGGTTATCAGTTTCTTTCTCTCTGGCCTTTTTCTGAAAAGACAATTCCTATTGATTTAACAGAACTTTAAGCAATAACACTGGGTTTTTCTAAATTTAGAAATAATATTTTATGCCACATGATTGTAGGTTAAATATATGGCTGATATTATTTATTCTCCATGAATTTCTGTTTTATTTCATTTCATTCATGTCAGTTGCTTTCTGTTAAAAATACATTTTTTTTAAATCAATCTTCTTTTGTGAAAAAAAACCAATTGAATTGTTTTTCCTTTTACATGTTGCATAAAATGTAAAGGAATGCCTGGCCCTTCATTTCATATATTTTAACTAAAAGTTTTTGAGGCAGTTTCAATCAAAATACAACTGACACATTTTAATATTATTTTTTTTTAGAATACATTAGGACACTATTAAAGTTTTGCATTTGCACAGCTAAAAAATTGTCTTAAAAAGTGCCAAGTTTAGAGAGTTATTTTAATATTCTTCTTACTCATCAATATAATTGTTTTTAAAATTCCTTCTGTTTAAAGCATTTGAAAGAGATTCTAAGCCAACCATGGGTATATTTTTGTCACAAATGATTTTGCTCAAGTGAGCTGATGGAAAACAAATAGAACATATAATTTTTCTTTTTTTATTATTTCAAGACTAGAATATCACAAAACTGAGCATTCATATTGCTATTTGTATTTTAAGTAAATACAATCCCTGATGGGAGTTTTGCTGATACATGTCTCAAAATTAATTTGTCTAAATAAAATAGATATTGTTTATGGGACAGCAGTGAAAAATGGTAGGAATTATGACTTGAGTTCTTTTTTTCCAATATTTTGTTTTTTCAAATAATTTCTTTTTCTGGTTACATTTGTGTTCCTGCTTAAGTGGCTGGCACTCTAGGTTGAGAATACTTTGTCCAAAGGGCAAAGGTTTAATTCCTGGCATTACCAGTTTTTATTTGGTTTGGGACAAAGGTCAGTGATGTGACTATGTGGGTTGAGTCAGAACTGGCCCAACCTTGAAAGGTTACCTAGAGAAATCCAGGGTCAGTAAGCAGGAAGGGCTTGGAAAAGTATAGGATGACTGGTCCCTAGCCTCCTGGCTAAAGGACCACCTGGTTCTTTACTGGGATTTTGACTTAGCCATAGATTCTTTTAATCCCATTAAGTATAAGTACAAAGAAAAGAATGCCAGTAAGGTAGGCCTTCCTTTTCAATGAATTGTTGATGTATAGACAAGAGTGTATGTCATAAGAAATGGCTTGTGAATGTTTTGCAAGGTTTAAAAATTTGAGACAATTGCTCAGGTTGGCAACTGAGCACAAAAGTAAAATTTTGCAAATGGTTTTTGTTGTGACTGTTATATTTATGTATTATCAAGTATTTTAAAGTTAATCTTCACTGTTTTGTCTTAATTGCCATTGCCTTAGGAATTTAGTGTTAACAGACAGGAGTCATTGCCTTAGGAATAACAGAGAGGAGTTCTATGTTTCCTAGCTTCAATAAATTTATGTGCAATTTTGAGACCAGGGGTTACAAAGTAGGTCAAAACTTGCAAATGGAACTGTGGTGTGACTAATTAATTTGTAAGAAATGGATATCAATTTAAAGATTCAAAAAAACAAACAAAACAAATAAATAAAAGTATCCCTTTACAACCATTTAATGAAGTGTCACAAATGTAGGTCACCCTTAAGATTGAAATTAACAAAGCTTCAGTTATGAATATGTTTTCTTTAAACAGGCTGAAGGGGCAAACCTCCAAGCTATGACAAATTCAATCTCACTTTTGGGCTCTTTCCTTTTCAATAGGAACTTTCTTTGGATTTTTCTTCTAACCAAGTAAAAACAGTAGGGACAGGATCAGGTGTAAGTGACCTCCCATTTAGCCTACATACCCAGGAGAAAATTATGCAACTCTATGCTAATAATTGGTAATTTTTTTGTTGTTCATATATTTGACTTATAAAGTGAAAATACCCCTTGATGCCTTGTTTTGTGTTCTTTACAAACATAACAAGTGCTTCAATTGCAAGTTCAAATTTAAGTGCTTTTTGAGCTCTTGAAATCTTTTTAGCTTAGGTCAAAAAGTGCTTAAGTTTGAACTAGCAATATAAGCAATTATTATACTTGTAAAGAACATACAAAAAGGCATCAAGTGGTAAATTCACTTTATTTGTAGGTCAAAATGTAAACAAAAAAATCTACTCCCAACCTGCCTAATTTGCAAATATATAGCCCAAATTATTAATGAAGTAAACACTTCCCTTGCTAATTTAAGACTTTAAATTGATTAGCCTACTGAAATTTCCCCATCCTATGCAATTGAAATATTTTCCCTTTTCAGAGCATTAAGACAATCCATCACAATAAAAAAAAATATCCAAAGCATCTTGAATGGAATCACTAAAAGAAGACATATGAAAATCACAATCTGCAATCTAACAATTAAACTTCTGGCCCCACAAATTGTATTCGGATAACCAGCTCTGAAATTATTGCTCAAGTAGTAACTTTAACTAATATTCCAATAACTTTATAAGATTTTTCTTAATCATTTTATTATCTACCTATCCCACCCAACCAGTAAAAGGAAAAACCCACCCACCTACACAAGAAAAAAGCCAGTTTTAACTAGGCTAATAACATAGTTTTTAAGTCTATTTTAGTGCAACCTACCCAACAACATAAAATCAAGCTCAATAACTCACCACACTGGTACACAAAAGTGGTGCCTTCATCTTGAATCCATCTGAAGACATACTCCATGATTAGCTATAATTGAAACTTCTGCCTTCTTTCCGAGTTAACTTGAGACGAACGTACAAAATGTAAAAGTTGTTAAAAGTAAACTTTTCATTAACTTTCAGTCAACTTTTACAAATCGAACGCTAGAAGTTAACTCGGAATCGCAAATAAAACGTCGGAATGCTGGTTTCAGTCAACTTGAAAAGTGAATCAAACGCAACTTAAATAGGAACTATTTATGTACGGCTCACACGGCGTTCTTAAAGTTCATAAAGTCGTTGGTAACCTTCATGAAGTTGTTTCGTTAAACTTCTTTATAACTTTACGAGAGCAAATATGAAAGTTAAACTTTAGTTAACTTTTTTCGTAAAGTTGACCAATAGGAAAAGAGTTTCAGAGCAAAACTTTTAAGCATATTGAGAAATGTGGAATATTGAACCTGAAGACATGCTATTTCTCTAGTCCGAGAGAAGCCTGTCATATACCAGGCTTCTCAAGGAAAACACAAAGATAGGATATGGATAGAAAATATATTCAAAGAGATTAGTTATGCTATGACTGTTATGTGCCCTCAGTTTGGTGGTGAGTTGAACACTACTTTTTTTGTATGGTTGCACTTTAGACCATATATCAGATGCTATAGTATCTGCAAAAAAAGCAACTATTGCTCAATCATTCCTTTAAAGCAGGAGAAACCAGCAGTGGGGTCCAGAGGTCTTTATGGGTGACCGCTCATTTGAGAGGTCATCACTCCAGGGATTGATAGCCTATTTTTGAAATCTGAATGATCTCTTGATAGAGTAATGACCTATTCTTGAAATCTGGCTGACCTCTCTATGGACTGATGATCCAGTCTTGAATCTGAGTGATGACTGACTAGGCCATCACTGCAAAAAGATCACCCAGATTTCAAAAGTAGGCCACCAGTTCCTGGAGTGGTTACAGCTCTACTCCTTCTCCCTCTAGAGGGCCCTGAAATTTGCCTACATGACAGGTCTACTATTATTGAAATTTTGAAAAAACAACATTTTCCTACATTTTCATATACTTGTTGCTTTTTCTCTGCCTTTAGTTCTGAAAATCCAGTTCCTAGAAATAGATTTATTTGTAGCATTTGGCATACCCAGTGCATACTCTTTGCATTATATTTCTAATGTTTGGCATACCCCATGCCATATGCTGGCCTAAACAGGCCTAGTTACTAAACCATACTATAGGCTAATTTTTAGTTGAAAAAAGTAGAATGATTAGCCCAATACATATATTATATAGTCTATGTTTGTTGAGATTCTTGTTTCAACTGGATTTTTAAGGTAAAGTTGGGGTAAAATTCTACTTTGGCTATAAGGGAAAAAATTTGATTTTGGGGTTAATTTACAAAAATCCGTCATGTGATATTAGTTTTTTTTATTGATGAATTTGAATTGTTATTAGATAAAATTAACAATGAAAATAAAAATAAATTTATGATGGGAGATTTTAATATTGATTTACTAAAAAAAGTGAATAGCTCAGATTTTGTTAATATGATGGTGTCACATGATAGTTTTCCTCTTGTAACTATTCCAACTCGGATTTCGCATCTTTCGGCCATCTTAATTGGTAATTTCTTCTTTAATGGTGAATTACTTGACAGATCCCAAGCAGATGTGATTGTGTCCGACGGGTCGGATCACCTTGTTTTAATAAGTAAAATAAAGCTGAATCAGTCAAAGGAAAATAAACGGTGTGCAAGGGCATCGTTTTACCGTGAAATTAAAAGTAAAAACCTAAACAGTTTTGCAAATAAGATGGATGAAACGAATTTTTCGCGTGTAATAGAGGAAAAGTGTCCAAATGCAGCATATGACCTCTTCAGTGAGATAGTGACTAATGTAATGAATGAAACATGTCCCTTACGGAGAATTAACCCTAATAGAAATTTTCCAAAGAAACCATGGATAACAAAAGCCATTCTAGTTTCAATAAAAAGAAAAACCAACTTTATGTGAATTATCTAATGGATCGTTCAAATGATAATTTTATAAAATTCAAAAAGTTTCGGAATATTTTAAATTCAGTAAAACGGAAAGCTCAGAAACTTCATTTCCAAAATGAATTTCATGAAAATCAAGGTAATATGAAAAATACATGGAAAACAATAAATAAACTTTGGGTAATTTTCACAGAAGGGAGGAGGTGAGAGCCATGGAGACGACGGAAGATCGTCTTACTGATTCTCAACACATAGCGGAATTTCTGTGTGATTATTTTGCAAATGAAGGAAAAAGACTTTGCGATCAAGCGCGGGCTAGCTTACGCACATCTGTGAGTTTTGGATCTTCTATTGAAAGACAGCCTGTAAATGAGAATTCCTTGGAATTTGCAAGATGTTTGGAACTGGAAGTGGCACAATTCCTGGATACGATGAAATCGAGTTCTAGTGGGATGGATGAGTTTTCACTGAAACTCATAAAAGCCGCAAAAACGAGTGTCTTACCTGTCTTGACGCACCTCATCAACCTTTCTCTGGATCATGGAGTCTTCCCGAAAGCACTAAAAATTGCAAGAGTGGTTCCTCTTCATAAAGGAGGGAAAAAAGATGACCCATCGAATCGAAGACCTATATCTATTCTTCCATTTTTCTCTAAGCTATATGAGAAAATTGTACATGCACAGTTAAGTTATTATATTGAAAAGAATAAATTTCTAATGGAAAACCACTTTGGGTTCAGAAAAGGGCTATCTACAGATATGGCAGTTCTGAAATTTGTTGATTGGATTAATGATTCCTTTGAAGCTGGTCTTATACCTGCAGCTCTGGATCATTACAGAATGATAGTACAGAATGGATCATTTTTATCTTCAAAAAAGAAAATAGAGTCTGGGGTCCCACAAGGGTCAATCCTGGGACCCCTCCTTTTCATCATTTTTATTGATCGAATGAAGCATTACCTGTTGGAGGCTAATGTCATCCTATACAGATAACGCTTTGCCCTTTCTAGCTGCGCCTTGGCTTGATGTTTTGTATAATAAAATTCATAATGCTGTCTCTGAATTTCTAAATTTTTCTCAACAAAATTTGTTAACCCTAATCTTTTCTAAAACTATTTTCATGATATTCTCAAGACTTTCGTCAAGTGTTGGGAATGATCAAATCATGGTTCTAGGAAATGTGATAAAAAGAGTAGCAACAACAAAATATTTGGGGTTTTTAATTGATGAAAACCTGTCGTGGAAAAACCATTTAAATGCTATAGCTGAAAAATTAAGCAGAGGTCTTGGGGTGATGCGAAGAATTAAAAATCTAGTCCCAAAAAAGATTCTAAAAATGATTTTTTTTTTCTATTTTTTATCCATATATTAGCTACGGATGCTCTATATGGGCAAGTAATTTTGTAACATGTTTCAAAAGGGTACAAAAGCTTCAGAATAGAGCTGTAAAATTATTATCGGAATTTTATGATTCTGATAATGTTCCTGATCATGAGCATTTTAAAAAGAATAAGTTAATGGATGTATCTAAAATTCGTGATTACCAGGTTGCGATTTTCTCGTATAAATATTTGAATCACCTGCTCTCCCCTGCTTTTGAAAATCTTTTTACTTGTAATAGAGACCATCATGATCATAATACAAGAAAAGCTGATAACTTAACTCATGAGTTTAGGAGTACTACTCGGGCATCTTTTGTGATTCGCCATTATGGTCCCCATGTTTGGAATATTTTGCCCGAGGGTGTGAAAAATGCGCCTAGTCTTCTGGCTTTCAAGTCACGAGTAAAGAAGTTTCTTTTATCTTGTGAATAATTTTGATGTAAGCCCTGTTCCAGCTTGTCATTCTATTCAAGGCATTTCCCTGATTTACTTGCTGTTAATTTCTGTTAATTTTTTTATCTGCTTTCTTCTTGTCTTTTTCCTCTTTCTCTTTTTCTCCTTTCTTCCTTCATCAGTTGAGTTTCTTTTGTATTGAATAGCGTGATATGAATGTGTTTTTAATTAGCTGAGGGTGGTAACCTCGCTTGCCTTTACAAGCTTATTGCCTTTCTTGGCAGGCGAATGACAAATAGTGTTTGTTTTCTTTTCTGAATAAATGTATACCTATAATAGCTATCATGGAAAGAGGTTAGGTTAGGAAAATGAAACTTTCAGGGATGTTTCTACAGGCTAAAGTATGTCCCAGGAATTTATTTTTAAGTACCCACCTCCACTGCTTTTCCTGAAATTTGCCTACATGATAGGTCTATATCTTGATTCTGCCAATCTATCCCTCAACCCTAGTAGCTGTTAATTGAAGCAACTATGGCAAAACAATAACTGAAAAACCAAAGTAACAGATGGCAGAATACATTGGAAACATGTAATTTGGGCTATATATTTGCTTATTAGGCAGGTTGGGGGTAAACTTTTTGTTGTTCATATTTTTGACTTATAAATAAAGTGAATATACCACTTGATGCCTTTTTGTATGTTCTTTACAAATATAGTAATTGCTTCTATTGCAAATTCAAATTGAGCAATTTTTTACCTAACCTAACAAATTTTGGCTCTGAAAACATAGTACATCATTTTGTCAAAAATGACAAAAAAACACATACTTTAATTCAAAATTTGGTGTCAAGGAAGAAGAAAACAGCATAATATTATAAACTTTATCCAACTTAGTTGTGGTAAGTCAGTGCTTGTAGATTGTAGAACACTCAAAAATGGATTAATAATGAAACAGTAAGGTTGAAACCAATTGTTTTAAGCTTTTTTTTTATACCCAAAAACTAGAAATATTTTGGTCATTTTCAAGAGCTCAAGAAGTGCTTAAATTTGAACTTGCAATCTAAGCAATTGTTATATTTATAAAAAACATAAAAAAGGCATTTGTAAGTCTTAAAATGTGAACAACAAAAAAATTACCAATAATTATTATAGAGCTGCATGATTTTCCCCTGGGTATGTAGGCTAAGTAGAAGGTTACTTACACCTGATACTGTCCCTACTGTTTTTACTTGGTACCTACATTTGTGACACTTCATTTAATGGTTGTAAAGGGATACTTTTATTTATTTGTTTATCTTGTTTGATGTCTACATGATTGTTTTTTTTTTATCTTTGTATTGATATACATTTCTTACAAATTAATTATTCATACCACAGTACCATTTGCAAGTTTTGATTTACTTTCCAACCCCTGGTCTCAAAATTGCATATAAATTTATTGAAGCTAGGAAACATTGAACTCCTGTCTGTCTAAAGAAAATAAATGGATATAAGTAGGTTTTATTATACTAAAGCCTTAGGGCCATGACAATTAAAACAAAACAATTAAATTTAACTTTAAAATACTTGACATTATATAAGTAGGCTATTAAAGTCATAAAGAAAAACAAATCACAAAATTTTCCTTTTGTGCTCAGTTGCCAACCTGTGTAATTTCTCTAGATTTTTAAACCTTGCAAGACATTCACCAGCCATCTCTCATGACCTACTTTCTTGTCTATGTATCAACAATTCATTGAAAAGGAAGGACCACCTTACTGGCATTTCTTCATTTGTACTTATATTTAATGGGTTTAAAAGAAAGTTTCTGTGGCTAAGTCAGTAGGCCAGTAAAGGACCAGGTGGTCCTTTAGCCAGGAAGTGCAATAGGAAGCTAGAGGCCAGCCATCCTATGCTTTTGCATGTCCTTCCTGCTTACTGTCCCCTGATTGCTCTGAATTACCTTTTAAAGTTGGGCCAATTCTGACTGAGGTTACTGTCACATCACTGTCCTAGACCAAATAAACTGTTAATGCCAGGAATTAAAGCTGTGCCCCTTGGACAAAGGATTCTCAATCTAGAGTATCAGCAACTTAGCATGGAACACAGATGTGACCTGAGAACAACAATTTTTTGAAAAAAGAAAATTTTGAAAAAAAACAACTCAAGTCATTGTTGCTGTGCTGTTCACTACTGTCCCATAAACAATATATAATTTATTTAGACAAATTAATCTTAAGACAGGTATCAACAAAACTCCATCAGGGATTGTATTTACTTAAGATACAATCAGCAATATTAATGCTTAGTTTTGTGATATTCTAGTCTTGAAAAAATAAAAATTATATATTCTATTTGTTTTCCACCAGCTCATTTGAGCAGATTCATTTGTGACAGCAATGTGCCCATAATTGGCTTAGAATATTTCTAAAATGCTTTAAACAGAAGAAATTTTAAAACAATTATACTGATCAGCAAGAAGAATATTAGCATAACTCTCTAAACATAGCACTTTTTAAGACATTTTTAGCAAACCAAATGCAAAACTTTAATTGTGTCCTATATCATCTCTAAAACAAGCATGAAAATGTATCAGATGTATTTTGATATAAGATGCCTCAAGGACTTTTAGTCAAATCTGTGACATGAAGGGTCAGGCATTCCTTCACCATTCATATAACATGCAATAAGAACAACAATTCATATATTTTTTTTCACAATAGAAGAAGCTTGATTTAAAAAAATAAATATATTTTTAAAAGGAAGCAAGTGATATCAATGAAATCAAACCAAACAAAAATTCATGGAGAATAAGCAATGTCAGCCATATATTTAACCTATAAGGAGGAAAGAGAAAAAGAAACTGATAACCAAAAATTAAGGTAAATGTTGTTTTGTCAAAATTTCAATAGATATAGACCTATCATGTAGGCAAATTTCAGAACCATATAGAAGGAGAAAGAGTGGAGGTAGGTTCTTCAAAATACCTTCCTGGAACATGCTTTAGCCTGTAAACACATCCCAGTAGAGGACAATAAGCCAGATAACTATTTGAGTGAATCCTCCTACTTTCTGTGATCTGACATAGCTGAGACTCAGATGATAAGCCTATTTTGTCATCATCAAATTAGAGGTTATGATGATGGCTTGACAAGACTAGGAGGAACGGTAGGAAGTCTCTCTTGAGTATGGCAAATTGTAGTACAAATCAGTGGTTTGGAATTTAGTTTCAATATTTTGCACTGAATGTCTAGGTTGCTATAGGACTGAATTCTTAAAAAGATTTTTGGCACCACTGTCAACTTCACAAGAAAATAGGAAAAACCAGGGAATCTCGATCCTTAAAGAAAACAGAATATGTAAAAAGCCCTTATGCCTCATTAAAGTATACTCACACCCTGAACTCCTTGCTTCTTCAAGACCTTTTCCAGTTGCAGTTCCAAAAATTGTAGGGAGGTATATGGACTAACAACAAGTCCTTTCACCTCTTTGACTTCTTCTTCAGAAAAACTAGCTACTGGAAGTGCTATTCTGCTCCAGTCTGCGAACAATGGATATATATGATTATGAACAATAATACACTGTTATTGATTGTGGGAAGTGCGAGTACATGAGCTACCTGTCCCCAGCAGTTTAAGGCACTAGGCCGGCCGGTACCAATACGGCTCTTCCTACTCATTCCCGCTCTCTTCTGCACAATCAAAAACTATGGATAAATCGCGTCCCATTAAAAATTGACTTCTTCAAGCTTTAATCCTTATTAAACAATATTTCTCTTCTTTAAGGTATCAATTGCTGCCTTAAATATCTTACGATCAATTTCCCATGGCAGGTTAGAATCCAGGATAGCTGTATAAGTATTTGGAATCTTAGCCAAGGAGCAGAAACGCTTAAGAGCAACAGTCTCCTCACTCTGAGCCTGGCAATCAAATAAAATATGCTGGATTGTTTCCTCTGTTGAAAAGCAGATTCGGCATAAAGGGGAATGATGTAGCTTCCAATTAAATAACAAGCTATTTAGAAGTAGGGCACCTGATTTCAGTCGGTAATATAGCACTGTATTTAATCTTGTATGAAATGGAGATAACATTAATGTACTGTGATTAACTTTGGATCTTTGCCTGATAATATCTCGTGAATTGAGGTCAGAGGAAGGACTAGGAGATAACATGGAAGCCTTTGCTGCTAGAGAATCAGCCATATCATTATATTTTATACCTTTATGACTAGGAACATGTTGAAAATAAACTTCATTTTCCTTGATCTTAAGATTAAGAAGCTGTCTTCTAATATTATATAAATCTTTGTCATTAGCAAATCTATTAATATTTTGGATCAGTAGTAATGCTGATTTAGAGTCAGAGAGACAGAGTATATTTTCAGATTCAATGTTATAATTTATAAGAGCATCCAAATTTTCTCGGAAATGCTTCAGAAATTTGAATAGTTTGCTGTTCAAAACGCACGTAAAGTACAAGTCTCGTGTGAGCGGTGAAAACTTTACGGAAACAAACTTTGTGAACCACTTTACGAACTTTACGAACGCCGTCTGAGCCGTCCATTAGAGTTCCGGCAGCAGAGAAAAAAGTCAACTCTTGAGTTAACTTTCGTGAGTCGAATCAAACGCAACTCAGGTGGCGAGTATATTCATTTCTGTACATCTCATCAAATCTAGGCTACAGAATTAGTGGCATGCTGTTGATTGCTTAAATAAGACTAATTGAACAATGGAACTATTTTCAAAAATCATAGTAGCCTACATTCAAGTGATTCGGATCGTCCTGAATTAATCTACTATATCATATAGTTAATCTATTACTCCCATTCCTCTTGAGCTAGTTTTCTTCTAACTCCCTAGCCTACTTATTCCCCCCTCTAATAACATCATAGAACAACATAAAGCATTCATAGTAGGACTGTTATTGTTATTGTACTATACAAAAACTACTTTTGTAACCTTCTTTGTTCCCCTCCCAATGTTTTATACATTGTTTTACTGATTTTTAGCAGTTGGTTACTTTGTTCAATCTACTTTGGTTATAAGCCAATTTGTTTCATGCAGTTGTTCAATGGGAAATATATTGTATGATACTTTTTGGTACTAGCATCCATTTGTTGTTATGGTTGTATCTATTCATGCATTTCTTATTTAATAAAAAAATACCTAATAGAAAATGATTACATTAAGTGTTCATGCCCAGTTTTAATCTAAAACATCCTACCAAAATCATCAAATCATAATATTAGTTGCTAAGACTTGAGAATCAACAGATTTATGGGCTTTATTAAACTGGTCAATTTGCAGTTTAGTCTACAGCATAATTTAGATAATATGAAACTGATAGGCCTATGTCACTTGATGCCTTTTCTATCAAGCATTTCTTCCCATTTCAAGCCCTTAGTGTTAAAAGTAAAAAGCTAGGCTAGACCTTTTTTAGGAAAGAAATTGGAATTTTTAAAAAGAGTTTTAAACCCTCAAAATTATTGTTAATTTAGAAAAGTTGAGTAAAATTCTAGTTTATCAACTTTTGGCTATCTGAGAAAGTGGTTATGTCAGGAAAATGAAACTCTCAGGGATGGGTCTACAGGCTGAAGTATATCCCAGGAAAGGTGTTTTAAAGTACCCATCTCCACTCCTTGTCCCTCTAGAGGGCCCTGAAATTTGCCTAAATTATTGGTCTATACCTATTGAAATTTTGACAAAACAACATTTTACCTTAATTTTCAGTTACCAGCTGCTTTTTCTCTGCCTTTAGTTCTGAAAGCATAATTCCTCTTATTTGAGTAGAATTCTGAGTCATATTAATGTATTTTTTTTCAAAATTTAGGAAATTTATTTGCATATTCTCTTGTGAGAGAGATAGTGAGAGCATATTCTCTTGCTGTTGCTGATTGCAAGAAGAAAATCCAATTAAGTTACTCTAAAATTGTTGCTAACTGAGGATACAATAGAAACTGAGATACAATAGAAAGTCTCTTGCTAAATTATACTTGAGTTTTACAGATCATTTGGTTTTGTTTCTTTCTGGTATTTACCCTATTTTTCATAAAAAAGATATCAGTTTCACTTTGTTCTTTTTATTTCTGGTTTTCCCATTTTCTATTGTATCTGCCTCCATTGTAAAGGAATAGGAGCCTCATATCTGTTTATAGTTTCTGGGATATTGGGTCAAAGCTCACAGAGCTTGCTGACAAAATCCCCCAGTCTACTTATAAGTATCTGCCCGCCCACAGAGGCCTTACTTGTTTGCTTTAGTTTCTTGTTCTTTCTGTTTTATGTAGTGTTTATTTTGTTTCTTTTATTGATACTCTGCTTTGATTTTTTTAGCAGGTCAAAAATAAATTATTATTATTATTAAATCTTTAAAACCTTATAAATTGGGATTGAGCAAAGTTGTGAAGCTGTAAACAATTTTGTTGTACTTCATTCAAGCAGATGATCTATTTTGCAAGGTTTTACTTTTATAACACACATATTTCAGGACCCTCTAGAGGGAGAAGGAGTGGAGGTAGGTGCTTCAGTATACCTTCCTGGGATATACTTTAGCCTTTAGACCCATCCCTGAAAGTTTCATTTTCCTAACCTTACCCCTTTCTGAGATAGCCAAAAGTCAATAAACTAGAATTTTACCAAAAATTGAACACTCTTGTTTTGTGGGGGAATTCACATGACATCTAAAGCAAATGACAGGTTTTTGGTGACTAGCCTAGCCAGTTCAATGGTTCAAACTGCTATTTCTCTTGGGAATGACTATTGAATAAAATGAAAACTTATTAATGTATTTGGTGCATATCTAGACTTATTCCTTGTCGGAAGGAAAGACCATAAAACTCTTAATAATCCTAATACACTTGCTCATATCATTTGTGAAACAGATTTACTTTATTTTAACATTGTATTGTCTCTTTCCCTTTTGTGAAAATGATTATTTAACCCAAAATTATTTATTTTTTGATTAATAAATGTATAATTTGGCTATGTAATTGCACATAAGCAGAGTTTAGGGGGTAAAGTAATTTTGAAGCACTTGGTAACATACTGTGTGTAATTGTTTTAGGGCTTTTTGTAAGTTTGAAGCAACATTGACAGAAAGGGGAAACAGAATAATGCAATTGAAATATGTAATTTGGGTTCTTTATTTGCACACTGAAGAGGGGTGGAGGTAAAGGAAAGCAACACTTTTTTATGAACAAAATAAGTAAGAATTTAGGTTTTTTTTCAAAATATATTGTGTTTTCTTCTGCTTACACTGAAATGTACACTGATGCTATATTTTCTTCTGAGCATTATATCTGCATTAGCACCAAATATTTCTAGGTAAAATTATAGTAGTTCATGTAACTGGCTTTCCTATAAAATGAATATACCACTTAATGCCTTTTTGATGTTCTTTGTGAGAAGCAAAGATACCACTTGATGCCTTTTTTATGTTCTTTACAAACATAATAACTGCTTCTACCACAAATTCCAGCACTTATTGAGCTCTTAAAAATGACGAATTTTGATTAAAGTATGACTTATCCCTCATTTTCCACAAAATAATACTACATTTTGTAAGCACCATCTTCTCCATCATTTTTGAAAAAACAATTCTACGTTTTCTCGGTGCTAAAATTATTTATATTAAGGTTAGGTTAAAAAGTGCTTAAATTTTAATTTAAGGTAGAAGCGATTATCATATTTGTAAAGAACATAAAAAAGGCATCAGGTGATATGTTCAAATTATTGGTAAGCCAGTTATACAAACTGCTATAATTTTACCTATTTCTATGATCCATGAGTACAGTCATATTTTTTAGCTCTTGGTTATCTATTCAGCTTGCAATTTATTTCTGAAGGCCACTGAGTGCATAATTTACTGTAATATGATATGGGGGAGTGTATAATAACTAAAGGAAACATGGTAATCTGATTAGTAGAGACATCTTGGTTATTATAAAGTGATAATATCAATGTTTTGGTGTTTTCCTTTAGTATTTTAGATATTTATTTTGCTTAATTGAACCACGTGGGGGCATTTAAATGTTAATTGATTATTAAGTTTAGAAAAAGAAATCGTGCTGTGTGTTCAAGTTGTTGCTATGTTAGGTGTATAATCTTGTACATATTGACAAAAATTATAGATGGGGTCTCTTCAATCCAATGCTAAACTAGAATTTTACTATTTTTTTCTCACCAGACTATTTTCTTAGACATGTTTTTAAACTTTTGGCAACTATGGATTATTTTACCTTTTTATGCCCCCATTAAAAGTTCAAAATTTGGGACCCCATAGTATAACGTAAGGTGTTAAGTAATATACTTTTATCCAAGCTAAATTTTATTGTGAACTATGAATTTACCCATAAGAGTGGTTGATCTTTATTGAACATCCCATTCATAACTCTAAATCTAATCTCTCCTGACCTTCAGCCTAGCCTATATTGTGCTTCCTCCCTGCCTAATTTGGACCCTCAGCTAAATTAATGTCATACAGCCATAAGAATAAAATGGGAGAAAACAAGAAAAAATATGATTCACTAGAGTAAGAATCTCGTCCTTGTTTTGGTTAAGTTGTTTAATAGCCTAAGGCTAAATGAGGCTATTAGCAGTGATAAGTGGTAACTGATAATTAATTTTAATTAATGCACAATCAGGGCTTTATAATAGGACTTACCTTAGATATATGAAAAGAGTTGACTTAACTTTTAAATCTTCAGATAATCTTAAAATCAAACAAATAACATAAATTTTATATCCCCTGTTTGCTTTCTTTACTTGAAATCATCAATGATGATTCAATTTTTAGGCATTATGTCAAATCATACCTACTTGCAATAGCATGGTCCTGTAGCTGGTTGTCAGTGAAGATAATGTGCTGACTGAGCAGAGGACTGGAACGAATTGGGTTGGAATAAAAGAGTTAAGTACTGCAAGGCGCACAAGGGATCTATAATTGGGGCTTTGCTATGTATTTGCATATTAGCAGGGGTTAGGGGTTAAAATAATGTGAAGCACTTAGTAAATGATACATTTAAGTGTTTTTAGGCTGTTTAAGGTTGAAGCTACATTGACAAAATGAAGAAGCAGAAAATGTAATAGAAATGTGTAACTTGTATTATGTATTTGTAAATTAAGGAAGGCTTGGGGTATAATGAAGTGAAGTTCTTTAGGTAATGATATAAGTAAGCACTTTGTATTTTTGAAGTTACTTTATGAGTCTAATTAGGTTTTCTTCTGATTGTACTTAACTGTATGATCAGTTAAGTATATTCCTGAACTTTTGACATTTCAATTCATTCTCACTTCACATTTCATTCTGAAGAGTGTTATATATGCATTAGCACCAAATGCTTCTGTTTCATCAGCACAGTCAATTCTTCTAGTTCCTACATTAAATTTGTTATCTCCTCAGTTTCTTATTTATCTTTACAGGGTATTGAGTGTATAATTTACCAAAATGTAATATTAAAAATGGTGTAACAATGGTAGGAAGCAAAATCTGACTAGTACAAACAGTCTTAAAGCAAGAAATTTATTCTTTTACTCATTTCTTTTAGTATTTAAGATATTCATTTGATTGTGTAGAACCATCAGGGTTTTATTTGAATGTCAATTGATTATTATGTTTGGAAAGAGCATAGAAAAAAGAAACCTGTAGTATATTCAACTTATGGTCCCCAGATGGTCGAATTGGGTAAAACGACTTTATCAAGTCAATTTGTGCAGGTCCCTCACGCACCTACCAGTTTTCATTGTCCTAGCATGTCCAGAAGCACCAAACTCGCCAAAGCACTGGAATCGCCTAACTCCCCCAAAGAGAGCGGATCCATTCTGGTTATGTCAATCACGTATATACGGCATTTACTTATTCTACTCATCAAGTTTCATACCGATCTCTCCACTCTGAGTGTTTTCCAAGATTTCCGGTTTCCCCCTCTAACTCACCCCAATGTCACCAGATCTGGTTGGGATTTAAAATAAGAGCTCTGGGACATGAGTTCCTTCTAAATATCAAGTTTCATCAAGGTTCGGTCACCCGTTTGTAAGCTAAAAATACCTCAATTTCTCTGAATCAACACCCCGCCCCCTGCTCCCCCAAAGAGAGCGGATTAGTCCGGTTATGTCAAACCCGTATCGGGGACTTATGCTTATTCTTCCAAAAAAGTTCTATCCCAATCTCTCTGCTCTAAGTGTATTCTAAGATTTCCTGTTTCCCCCCTCCACCTCTCCCCATTATCACTGGATACAGTCGGAATTTAAGATAAGAGCTCTGAGGCACAAGGTCCTTCTAAATTATTAAATTTCATTAAAATCTTATCACTCATTCGTGAGTTAATAATACCTTATTTTTTCAATTTTTTTTTCTCCCTCCAGCCCCCCAGATGGTTGATTCAGAGAAATAACTGTTTCTCCGGTTCTCTGAAATCTGACTCCAAAAGTCAGTATGTGCAGGTCCCTGACATGCCTACCAGTTTTCATCATCCTAGTGTGTCCAGATCCACTTAACTCACCATAACACTGGAAATCCTCCAACTCCCCCAAAGAGAGCCAATCCGGTCTGGTTATGTCAATCACTTATCTAGGACTTGTGCTTATTCTTCCCAACAAGTATCATCATGATCTCTCCACTCTTAGTGTTTCTAAGATTGTCTTGTTCCTCCTCAACACCTCCACCTCCCCCTCCAATGTCACCGGATCCGGTCAGGATATAAAATAAGAGCTTTCAGACACGAGGTTCTCCTAAATATCATATTTCAGTTTGATCCTATCACCCATTCATAAGTTAAAAATACCTCATTTTTTCTAATTTTCCGAATTACTGAATTAGGTCCCCTTCCAAACTCCTTCGAAGAGAGCAGATCCAGTGCGGTTATGCCAATCACGTATATTTCACGGATTTTGTCAATCTGGGACCTCTGCTTTTTCTTCCCACCAAGTTTAATCCTGATCTCTCCACTCTAAGCGTTTTCCAAGATTTCTGGTTCCCCTTCCTCCAATGAAACTGGATACGGTCAATATTTAAAAAAATAGATCTGAGTTACGAGGTTCATATAAACATCAAATTTCATTAAGATCCAATCACTCCTTTGTAAGTTAAAAATACCTTATTTTTTCTGATTTTTCAAAATTAACCCTCCCCCAACTCTCCCAAAGAGAGCGAATCCGTTCCGGTTATGTCATTCATGTATCTAGGACTTGGGTTTATTTTTCCCACCAAGTTTCATCCTGATACCTCCCCTCTAGGTGTTTTCAAGATTTTAGGTTTCCCCCTCCAACTCCTCCCACTGTCACCGGATCTGGTCGGGATTTAAAACAAGAGCTCTAAGACACGATATCCTTCTAAATATCAAATTTCATTAAGATCCAATCACTGATTTGTAAGTTAAAAATACCTCATTCTTTTAATTTTTCCAATTTAACCGTCCTCCCAATCCTCCGCCCCGCCTAGATGGTCGAATCAGGAAAACGACTATATCCAATTTAATGTGGTGTGGTCCCTAATACGATTGCCAAATTTCATCGTCCTAGCTGATCTGGAAGTGCCCAAACTAGCAAAACCAGGACAGACAGACCAACAGAATTTGCAATTGCTATGTGTCACTTGGTAAATATCAAGTGCCACAAAAACAAAACTAATCAAATCTAATACTTTTGACTGGTGAAGTTGTTGAACCTTCAGCTTTCAACTGAGATTTGAGCAAGCTAATAGGTGTGGTTAGAGTGGATTAAAGATATTATTAGTCATTATTGGTTTTCTTTTTTCTAGGGACTTCTGCTTCTACCTTCTTGACTAGAATCTGAGTTCAGTATCAATCGTTGATAAAAGTATTTTTTCTCTGATAAATGGCCTTAACTCAATTCCAAGATCTTTCATGGACTTGCCTTAAAATCCGAATATGGCTCAACTCATCATAGCTTCTGAGTATACTTCCGTTAAAAAAGGTAAGCTGTTGAGTTAAATTCTCTGTTGCAGAATGAAGGAAAGCTTCTTTGCTCTTGAAAATAATTTTCACTCTTTATTAAAGGGTCCTTATTATATATATATATATATATATATATATATATATATATATATATATATATATATATATATATATACTTGGTAACTTTGTATACGCTTGGATCTAAACATTAAAACCTGAGGGATAATAAAATTAGCTAATTTGTGACATAAAGCACATTTAGACTCAATTTATTAGTCATAATTTTTATGTTTAGGGAGACAACAAATCGGCTATTAATTTTTTTCTTTTATCTGAACTTCAAGTGAGCTTCAAATTTTATTTTACTTATGGTTGGATACTTCGATATCTCAGGTTTTAGTTTGACTGATATTTTGAGTCAACATGTAATTTTGTATGACGATGGCTATAGTTGTGATTTTTTTATATAGCTGTGATGATTGTATGTTTAGTGCCTTTTCTTTTATTATGACGAGAACAGCCACTGATGGGCATGACTGTTTAAGGGGGTTTGACTATAAAATTGTTTATATTAAAATTTGAGAGAAGAATTTTTTCCCACTCTCCCTTGTATCTAGGTATGATGAACAAAATATTACCACCAACGCGGGGTATTGATCAGACAACAAAATCTTTTGTCTGTATAATATAACTAATGCTAAATTCAGATGAGAAGATCAAGTTACAAGACATTTAAGGAAGGGTTAAAGTTGTTGAATTAAACTACTTATTTTTGAGAGGCCAAATTTTAATTTTTTTAAACAGTTCATGGTAATTAACTGTAAGGATTGACCCAGCTCAATTATAACCGAAAATCTTAAAAAACGGAAGTTTGATACCAATATGCACATAAGAAGAATCAGATTTTATGTTGATGTTATATATCAAGTTTCATCAAGTTTAGTCTTACCTATCAAAAGTTACAAGCCTTAGAAAATTTGCCCTATTTTCGAAAAATGGGGGAAACACCCCCTAAAATTTATAGAATCTTAATGAAAATCATATCATTAGATTCAGCGTATTAGAGAACCCTACTGTAGAGGTTTCAAGCTCCTATATGCAAAAATGTGGAATTTGTTTTTTTTTTGCCAAAAGAAAGATCACAGATGTGTTTTTATTATTTTTTTTTCAAGGGCGATTGTATCGACCCAGTAGTCTTAGAATGTTTTGAAAGGGCTTATTCTAACGGAAATTAAAAGTTCTATTGTCATTTTTAAGTTACCAAAAATTGGAGGGCAACTAGGACCCCTCTCATGCTCATTTTTCTCAAAGTCGCTGGATGGAAATTTTAAGATTGCCATTTTCTTCAGCATACTCAGAAAATCTTAAAACTATGTCTTTGAGTACGACTTAATTCCCCACAGTCCTCGGGGGGGGGGGAGGGGTGCAAGTTATGAACTTTGCCCATTGTCTACATATAGTATTGGTTACTGGGAAGTATACAGACGTTTTCATGGATGATTTTTTCTGGTGGTGGGAGGAGGGGGTCGGGGAGGAGTTTATGTGAGAGGATCTTTCCATGGTGAAATTTCTAATGGGGGGAGAGAATTTCCGTGAGGGGGGTGCTGGATTTTCCATCATTATTTATAAAAAAAAACAGAAATTAAATAAACAAACATGTTTTTTCATCTGAAAATAAGGAGCAACGACGAAACTCAAAACGAACAGAAATTATTGTGTATATGAGGGGTTTTATCTCCTCCTCAGTACCTAGATTTTTACGCTAAACTATTTTTAGTAATTTCAAAAGAGCCATTTATTCTAATTAAACGGCCTTTGTGATTCAGGGTTCATTCTTAAACAATTGGAACAAAATTCTAACTTTAGTGCAAAGAGCAATGTATTGACGAGGGGACGAACCCCCTCACATAAGTAACAAAAATGTTCGAATATTGAAGTTCGTTATGTAAGTTAATTTATAAGTTATTAACTACATATATATATATTACTAATAAAAAAACTCATAAATCAAATTAAATGTTCTAGTGGCCTTTTTCAGTAGTCAAAAAAATTAGGAGGCAACTAGGGCCCCACCTGGCCGCTTTTGTTTCAAAATCATCCGATCAAAACTTTGAGAAAGCCATTTAGCCAAAAAAAGGTAAAACTAATATGCAAATTTCTTTTTAGTTATTCATGTACAGTGAACCAAAATCAAAACCTGCATTAATTCAAAATATTCACAAGTTAAATAAAAAAAACAAGCTTTTTCAGCTGAAAGTAAGGAGCAAGATTAAAACCTGAAACGAACAGAAATTATTACGTATATGAGGGAGTTCGTCCTCTCCTCAATATCATACTGTTTACGCTAAGGTCTTTTTAGTAGTTTCAAAAGAACTATTTATTCTAATTAAACGGCCTTTGTGATTCAGGGGTCATTCATAAAAAAAAATGTAACAAAATTTGAACTTAAATGTAAAGAGTGAGGTATTGACGGGGGGCAAAACCCCTCGTATACGTAATAAAAATATACAAATATAGAAGTTTGTTACATAAGTTAATTTTTAAGTTACGTATATTTATTACTAAAAAAAAAATGTCTCGTATAAAATTAAGTTCTAGTGACCGTTTTTAATTAACCAAAATATTGGAGGGCAACTAGGCCCCCTCCTCCGCCCATTTTTTATCAAAATCTTCCGATCAAAATTTTGAGAAAGGAATTTAACCCAAAAAAGTAAAACTAAAACGCAGACTTTGTTCTAATTATTCATGTACCGTGAAATAACTTTATAAACTAAAAATCACCATCTTTTGATTTGAACAGAGGAAACTTGTGATTTCATTGTGAAACTGCGATGTTCCATGGTAATTTACGCCGCCGTGGCTAGCCCATGGCATCCCTGTGATACATATTATCATGCAACATTACGGCCAGTCCGTGACATCCCTATGATGCATATTTTCATTCCTAAGGCATTTTCTATGGTACCCCTCATCATTCCTAAGACATTTTTTAGATTATTTTTTTATTAAAGTGATATCCAATTCCGCTTCCCCACTTCTGGCCCCCGCTTACAGCAAATCTAGTTCCGATTCTACTTGCTCCGACCCCGGTTCTAGCCTTAGTCCTGGTTCCACCGATTCTGGCTCCGTCACTTCCGGCTACACAACTTCTTCTCCTGGATCCAACAGTTTTGATTCCACCAGTTCCACTCCCAGTTCCGCCGGTTTCAGGATTTTTTTGCTGCTCCATGTTAATTTATGGCTGGTCGTCAACAGTAGCTTTTATTGCAAAAAAATCTTGTGAAATATTATGAGAATCCTTTCGGACATCACCTAAATCTTGCAAGTTATTATCAAAATCCAGAATGGTTCTAGCAAAATCCTATCTGTGACTAAGAAAATAGTATCAGGCATTGCCAAAAGCTTGTCTTGTATCATCAAAATCTAGTGTGATATTATCAAACATCTCGCCCTACACTATCGAAATTTTGCCTGATATAAAAGAAATCCTCTATTGCATTATCAAAACCTGAAGTGGTATTATCAAAATATTACCTGGCGTTAACAAATATTTTCTTGTACTATCAATATATGTCTGATATTATCAAAATTTGACATGGTGTCATCAAACTCATGTCTGCTATTACGAAAATGTAATGTAATACAATGAAATCGTTTCTGTTATTATCAAGATTGTCAAGATCTTGCCAAGTATTACCAAAATTATTTATGATACTATAAACAATCTGTATGATATTATCACACATCTTACACTGCATTATCGAAATCTCGACTGATATGATGAAAATTCTCTACAGCATTATAAAAACCTTACATGATATTAAAAATTTTTTAAGTTATCAACAAAATCTTGCATGGCATTATCAAAATCTAAAATAACATTAACAAAATAATTGAAAATATAATATAAACGTGTCTGCCATAACCAAAATCTAATATGGTTCTATCAGAATCACATTACCTATTAACAAAGTTTAATATAGTGCTATCAAAATCATATCTGCTATTATCAAGATTATCAAGATTACATGCTATCTTGATTCCTTACATTTGAACCATTTTTTTTAGCCACATCACAATAACAGGTCTAATTGATTCCCTATCTGCTATCTGGATTCCCTACATATGAACCATTTATCCATCCACATCACAATGACAGGTCTAGTGGGTGTTTTACTTACATTGGAAGGACTCAGGTGTTAGAAAAACCTGTAAAAATTTTTGGAGGGCTGAATAGTTCGCGGTTTCTGTCCACCCATTAGAAAAAAAAATATAAAACGTTTCATGAGCTAGTTTTTCCTCTCTCTTGAGGACTTACCACACCAGTGGGTTCTGTACATCCTTTTTTGTTCAGTTTTTCACCACTTTTCAGGAGAAACCGACCATCCACCCATGTGCTTCGAACACACCTGTCATTGTATTCGAAACCGTAATTAAAAATGAATTACTTATTGCAGAATTGATTTAAAACTCGACACAAAAGCCATTAAATAATGTTTCCATCTTTCTGGAAAATTTACTAAAAAACTTACTAAATTTCAAATATTTAAAAAAAATTACTAAATTTGACCTCGATTTACTTAATTTACTAACTTGGGTCCGCAAATTTTTTTTTGACGAACCCTTTTTTTACTTTGATTTGCACTCTTTTTTCACGTCGGCAGTTGGCAACCTTAGATACACTTGGTGTTTTTACTGAGTGTTTCTGAGAAAGTGCTACGATAGACACTTTGGATGGAAAAAACACGCTTGGTAAAACAAACGTCGACGGCAGCAATGCGACGTTTATTTGCAAAACAATAAACAAAGGGCAAATAAACGATCTTTCAATTTACCGCTTACGCTAAAATGTAACCAGATGAAAATGGAAGGAGAAACAATTAGCCTTTTTTTCTTCTTTTTTTTACAGTTGATAAATGATTGTATTTGCAGAGGTATGTCATAAAAAAAAGAAGTAAACTGGAAGTAATAAAATATTTTCTTTTTATCCTGGGATGAGAGACGACGATTTAAAAAAAATATGCTAGATATATTGATTAGAAAGCGTCCAGAAATTCAAAGAAGTTTGAGGTGTTAGGGGACTGGACCCAAATTAACCCTGCCTTCGACCCTAGGCAAATCAAAGCCTATTTTTTATAAATAAAAAAAAGAGTGTTCGTCAAATTTATTTGCTCTAAACTTAATATGATTTGCTCTAAACTCAATATTATCCACTCTAAACTCAATAGTATTTTAACAAAAATTGAATGAATATACTTTTAGATAATTTCTGCCTATTGGTTTCTAAAATTGAGTAGGGGTATAACCTTTTAAGCTTAGAAAAATCAAATTCTGAAATTCCCAAGTAGTGATGGCTAATTAGAGAAAAGCCAAGGCAATCTGATAGTCTGAGTGAGAGGCAAAGCTGACACAAGCCTCTTTCAGAATGATGTCATTTCACTTGTTGACAGATCGTCTATCATCCATTCATCTAGCCTATGGTAAGGCAGAATTAAGGAAGATAGTCATGGAACAAAGTTAATTCAAATAGTTTATGAACTTCTATTAGCCATTTGAAGGAAATTGGAAATCCCAAATAAAATAAGGTCTTCAACGACTTATGACTGACCAAGTCTATTGGACTTTGAAGACAATTGGGCAACTAAGATTCTTCTCATCATATGAGCTATGCCTACTAGGAAAGCTTATTGGAATTGTAATGGGGATGATTGAGGTATTCGGGTTGACTGAATTTGACAATATCAGTTATACTTGTATGCAAAACGCCGGACTGAATTTGCTTGGACTCATTGGTGAACAAGTAACCTAAGCCTAATAGATTTCCCCACTTAGAGTCTTAGATGGACTATCGTGTTTTAGGATTGGCAATTGACCCACAAGTCACTTGGATTCGCAGATGAACGGGAAGATTCTGAACTTTTAATGACTAAGAAGTTTATTTAGCTTTATTTAATTATTAAATGTTCAATTTGTTTTATTCAATTAATTACTGTTAATTTGAAAGTTTTATGTTTTCTTTTGATGTTTTCTTTTGCTTTACGAAAAACAGATTTTAAAAACGATGTGTGAAAAAAACTGCAAATATATCTTATTTAATGTATATATGTATCTTCAATATACATGTAAAGTCTGTGTATTTTTTTAACATGACTAAGAATAAAAGCAGTTGCATTTGTTTAGATAGCTTTATTGTTTGAATTTTTTCTATGTCTGTTGAATTTAAATTTTGTTTTAGAAATTGATGATCCTTTACCAGGTGAAAGTGAAACGCCAATCCACATTCCAAACCAATTTTTGTCTCCGAAACGTGAAGATATTCCTTTGCCCACTATACCCAGCATTTCAAGTCCTTGTAAATTTGAATATGAAATCCAAGAATCAGGACCCACAGGTTCTGATATCAAAGGTATATCTTAAACATTTGGTTATGTCAGAATCAAATATATCGGATAATAGTTTAGTGGACAGAAATAGGACAAAAGAGCCTAATCTTAAGAAGGAAGTTGTTTTATCTTATTCCGAGGAGCAGGTTTTTGCCTAAACTGAAAGTTTTCAAACTTTCACGTGAAAGTAGTTTGGCGAATATTGTTTCAAAATGCTTCACAAATAGCCCTTAAGCTGTAGATCTCCTTATAGTTTTCACTATCTACTTTTTTACTGTATATATTTCTTTATAGATTAAGATATAAATCTGTATTCATCGTAGTACTCTAAGCTTTATTGAGTATTAGGATCTAACATACCCTCTTTTCTTTGTAAAAACTTACCTGTTAATAAAATGTAACTTCTAAAACTTACAGTCCTTGCCTTAGCAGCTGTGGGATATTTTGTCAACTTATTAATTATAGTAATTTGACCTATAGAAAACTATGAACAAAATTTGCATTAAAATTTTTAAACTGAAGAATTTTTTTTTGGGGGGGGAAGAGAGGAGTAAGAGCTGGTTGCCCTCTTAACGCTTTTTTCCCTTAAAAAGGGTTCTTTAACTTCCAATTTTCAATTCAGTGAGTCCCTTCCAAAGTCTGAACGACGCTTCTTTTCTATAAACACTGTATGTTAACAGTGGTTATTTTGCTGAACTTATAGCCCTTATCCCGAAGTATGAAGGGGGATTATCAATCTCAGAAGTATATTTATTCTACCTTTAGTTTTTTTTGAACAAGCATTTCTCTATAAATTTTGATGGCAAGAATTTTTGGAAAACAGCCACGGTAGCGGGGTTGATTGTCCTCCACTTGCTGTTGACTCTGAAACGGGCATTAGAACTTCGATTTGTAATTGAAAGAGCCCCATAGGCTCAGCTTTTGTGGTGGCAATCCTTCATAGCCTTTATGTCCTGGTGGCATCTTACACCTTACTCATCACTAGTGGTGACTGAAGTTTATGAGAAATAGTTAAAATGGCGTCGTATATGAGGAACTTCACCGCTAATGTTACAAAAAATGTTTCTGAAATGTATAAACATATTCTTTGCCAAGTTGACGTATTGTTGTAAACCTATCACAAAACAAAACCTGGTAAGTAAGACTGGCGTAACTGGTAAAATTGATAAAATAAGGTGTTCTCTAGGAAAGTGTTGTGTAAAATTGCTATTTTAGAGTTGCAATGTATCTAGAAGACCAATTGAGTAATTTTTTTTCTATTTTTGCTTGTGTTTTTTAGATTTTAATGACAATTTTTAAAGATGCTTGTTTTCCTTGACTTAATAAGGTAATACCTCTCCACTGTTTCAAGAAGCAATAGGTAGAAATTAACTTAACGCGAATGAATTCAAGTTTTTCTAAAATAGTATTTAATTTGAGTGTACGAATTTTATTAATACTCATTTCATTCATTTATAAAAAAATAGGTTTTCATTTGTTTAGGGTCAAAGGCAGGGGCTAATTTGGGCTGAATCCCCTGACTCTTTAAACTTCTATGAGAGTCTGGAGTTTCCCCAATCAAATTATCTAGCATTCGTTTTACAATCTTCCTCTCCCTTCTCTATTAAAAAAAAAATCTTTGAAAAATCAATGTTGAATTCCAATTTATTACTTTTTTATGATGTACCCTCTGCAAGCACACTCATTCATCAGCTCTAAATAAAAGGCTGAGTGTGTCCTCTTGCATTTTGTCCGCTCCCAACTCGGCGTAGGCTATAAAATAATGCCGTTCATTATTTTTGTTTTGATAATAGACGGCCGCATTGTTACTGTTTGTTTTACCATTACGGCTTTTTTCTGCCCAATGTGTCCATGGCAATACATCTCTAAGAAACACTCGGTCAAAAACACCAAGTGTGTTTCAGGCATAAAAGGCTGTCCTACTTAACAAAGCGTATGAAATCGATGGAATAAACTAAAGTAGATGGGGTTATAATTTTCAAATGTTCCCTGAAATGAATTTCTATGTGCCGTTAAAAATAATCTACAGTCATTAACCTTGCAATTCATTCTTACGAATATAGAAAAGGGACACACAATGTATTTGTCAATGTGTTAGGGGGGGGGGGGGCAAATAGTATTTTCTTAAATTGTTTTTCTTGAAAACACAAAATGACATACGGTTATATACCAAACGTCTTTTTGCCAAGTGTCTAGCCAATCACAAAGCTGAGATTATTGACTGCAGGGACGAGCGTCTCACAACTAACCATCACAATCTAACATGACGTATGTCATGTAAATGACATACGGTTATATACCAAACGTCTTTTTGCCAAGTGTCTTGCTAATTACAAAGCTGAGATTATTGACTGCAGGGACGAGCGTCTCACAACTAACCATCACAATTTAACATGACGTATGTCATGTAAATGACATACAGTTATATACCAAACGTCTTTTTGCCAAGTGTCTTGCCAATCATAAAGCTGAGATTATTGACTGCAGGGACGAGCGTCTCACAACTAACATAAATGGAATCTAGAGATTCATCAGGGGAAAAGTCAAAAGTTGTCGCTTCAGAGCTTCCAAGTGAGAGTAACTGGATCAACCATTCCATTAGTGAATTTTATCAACCTGATCCAGTGTTAGAAACCCACTATGATTCTCTATTAGTAGATAGTCTAGTTGATATTGTATCAGATATCGGTTTCGTAGTTATGGCCTCTGATGTTTATAGTGCTACCATTCACCTTCGAAAAAAGTTCGCGCATGATTATGATCAGTATTTGTGTTGCTTTCGTTCATTAAATGCAAGTGATAAGCCGCTGCAGATTCTACATTTGTTTTACCAATTCATTCTTAATTCTGGTATTGGTCCTGATTCTTTTTGTGTTGGTACATTGATTTCTGTTCCGAAAAAAGATGAAGATAGCCGGTAATGTTGTTCATGTAGGGCTATAAAAGTTCCTTCTGCTATATGTAAATTGCTGGTGTTACTAGTGGTTAAGGACGTGAATAAGGCTTGTTCAACTCTTGATAACCAGTTTGGATTTATGGAAGGCTTTAGTCGGGAACACGTGCATTATATACTTGCCAACGTTCTGAAAGATATAGAGAGTAGTGGCGAGTTTCCCGTCTATGCTGCTCATAATGTCTTTCATGCTTTCGATTCTGGTGTGCATTCCCGTTTGCTGTATAGTGCACAGCTTTGAAGTCCCAATTATTCAGCTGTGCAGGTATTAAAAATCTGTATGCAAGATTATGTGATGTCGTGAAAGTACCTATTCGTCATGGTTGCGTAATGTGTAAAGCCGTACCTCGAGTTTGGAAAGGATTCTGCCAGGGTGAGATTACCTAACCACTATTGTATAATAGTGTGGTTGCACCCCAGAAAAAAGGCTAGAATTTGTTGTTTTTTTTTTAAGGTTTGGACCTTTCCATACTCAATTACACTGACGACATTCTGAATTTAAGCAGAACTGTGTCGTCTGTTTTAAAAAAATTTTCTGTGCTTAGTAGGGAATATGCCGAAATTAGTCTCAATTTTAATGCTTCGAAGAGCGTGGTCCTTCCTTTCGGCAAATCTGTCGGTGATGTTGGATACGTACAGTTAGGAAATCAGAGCGTTCAGTTATCTGCTTGTATTAAGATCCTTGGTCTCCTGATAGGGGATAGCGTAAAAACGACATGGCCTCTCCTTATCTTTCATCTAAGGGAGAAACTTAGAAAAGCGTTTGTTGTACTAGTTCGCTGTAAATCTTGCTACAGCAGGCGTATTTTTGCCTGTGTCTACTACGCTTTTGTGATGCCTCATGTCCTTGCATTGACTCCGTTTTGGAATACGTTTGCGGTAACTCATAAAAAGACTTTTAGATCCGTACTTTTTTGTTGTGCAAAATTTCTCATCATTACTTTTTAACGAAAGTCTTGGCTGAACTTTTCGTTGAGAAGTAATGATGCCTAGGCTATTTAAAAAAATGGATTTTTAACCAAGAATGTTTATCGTAAGTGTTGTATTGTTTATCTCTTTGCTGAAGACCAAAATATTCTAACAGGTTTTGATCGTCCACTATCTCAAGAAAAAAGTCATCATTATTCTCTCTTCTGTATTTGTATTATGGAAAGGCAGTGTGGTCTTCGTCATTATTTAGATTTTATGCAGTAATAGTATGCGATTACCATACTATTAATAGTGCAATTAAATTGCTTCTTTTTTGCCCTGCAATGTTTTTAGTCAAAATCACAGTAACAATGTCATACCCAAACCTGTTTTCCCGGCCTTCGGGTAGCATTGCAAGATGATAATTATAAAGTTCAGTTAAACGTGACAGCAAAATATGTAAAACATCGGTTTAATCAGTAAAATATCAGTAAAATGTCTAAAATACCGGCAAATTACGTAAATGAGAAAAGGGTCCCTAGAGCTAAGGTAAAATACGAAAAACATCAAAATTTAATGTGACTAATTTTACCATTGGCAACACTAGTTTGACATATTACCCAGATTTGCAGTTACCCCCAAACATGTTTGACTTCAACGAATGATGTGCATTCTTTTCTCTTTTCCTCTTCATCACTTGTTTTTAAACTCGGTAGACTTCTTTTTATTTTCAGGTCACTTATCACTAGGTGCTTCAAAGAATTCATCTTCCAGTGGTTTCTCAGATTTATTTGCTTTGGAATCTAAAGTAAAAGGCTTAAAAAAAGAGATAACATGTTCGAAAAGTCGCCTTCACAGTAAAAAGTATAGAAAATTGAAAATACATCAAAGAACACATAAAGGGGATAAGCCATTTAAATGTGATGTATGTTACAAGACTTTTTCTCAAGCAGCAAATTTGAACTCGCATCAAAGAGTGCATACGGGTGAAAAACCGTTTAAATGTGACGTATGGCCGAACTTTTTCTCAAGCGGGAAATTTGAACACGCATCAAATAGTGCATACGGGTAAAAAACTTTTTAAATGTGATGTATGTGACCAGACCTTTTCTAAAGCAGCCAATTTGAACACGCATCAAAGAGTGCATACAGGTCAGAAATCGTTTAGATGTGATGTGTGTGACAAAACCTTTTCTCTAGCACAGAATTTAAACACGCACAAAAGAGTGCATACGGGTGAAAAACCGCTTAAATGTGATGTGTGTGACAAGACCTTTTCTCAAGCATCAAATTTGAACACGCATCAAAGAGTGCATACGGGTGAGAAACCATTCAAATGTGATGTATGTGAGAAATGTTTTTCTCAACAGGTGTCTTTGAACAAGCATAAAAGACTGCATGGGGGTGGTAAACCTTCTAAATGAAATGTATATGACAGAATCTTTTGTCTAGCGCATAATTTAAACACGTACCAAAGAGTACATACAGGTGCGAATGCGTTTAAATGTGCTGTATGTGACAAAACCTGTCACATATGTGGTACAGATTTGATAGGTGTAAGAAATGTTTGTATTCTATGCAATCTTTAAATGTGATGTATACAAAAGAGTAATCTGACTCGCATTTTTTATGGAAAAAAGCAAAACAATCCTTGTGGTCAATGATTCAAAATTAAATAGCTTTCAGATTCCTAACACTTTCTTTCTTGTACTTCTTTCAGTGACAGTGCTACTCATCCCCTCTTCTTAACCGAACAATAACAATAATTAAAAGCAATAACAACAACAAATAACAAAATTCATAACAAATAAAAAAGCCGCATCTGAGAGTGCTTATGGGTGAGAAACCGTTTTAATGTGATATATGTCACAAAAACTTTTCCCAATTGAATATTTTAAACACAAAGATTGTGTAAAGGTGATTAACCTGCTAAATCTAATATATGTAAAAAAGGCTTTTTTTGACAAGACTATTTGAACGCGCACAAATGACTGCATACAGATGAGAAAACTTCTTAATGTGAAATTTGCAAGGAAGACGTTTCTTATTTGAGCAATTAAAAGTGGAATCCAAGAGTATGTACAGGAGTTTAGGCCGATTGCAATAATATAAGCTGGATCCTTCTTGATTTGTGGTCTTTATTTTCGCAAGTAATAAGAAATACTTGAATTGAAATACATTGAATTAGATTTTGCTTTCCAATGGTTTTCTTTTATCTTTGGTTTACTAAACAATTTCATGATCATCCCTTGAAAATTACTAATATCAATTTGCTGGGTACAAATTCGATGTACACTAGATACAAATGTGATAGATATAAGAAATGCTTGTATTCTATGCAATGTTTAAATGTAATGTATACAAAAGAATATTCTGAATAATTCGGTTCTGTTTTGACATTTAAAAATCAAATCTGTTTCATTGTTATTAATGCTGAATATTAATGAGCTGAGCTAAAGCTGAATTTAATGTTGAATTAAAGCTGTTTGATGCAAATTGATTCTATATTCAATGCTTCGCTGGTATTTCTGTTTATTTGGCAAGTGAAGATAGTTTTTTCATCCAGCGACCTTTGCTTTTGTATAACTACGCGAGCAAAAACGTTCAAATGTCTAATTTCCAATATTTTTTTTTTGAGTTGGTGATTTGAACAGAGATGGAATTCTACAGTATCCAAAACTTAAACGCATGATAAGTAGGCTTTTAAACCACCCAAAAATTATCCTAAGACAACTAGGTTTCATCAGTTTAGATATTTCTCATGAAATTAAAGTTACAAGAATCAGAAGGCTAACTAAGAGCAATTGAGAAAAACAGCTTTGTGCGATACGCTTTTTTAGCTTTCACAGTTGGCTTGCGAATAATTTTGTATGAAAAATTTCCCTTGAACTTACGAAGCTCTGAGATAAAAGATTAAAATGACGTGGAAAATCTTAGGACTTGTCTCCTAAAATCTGGTAAAATTCTAATTAAGATAGTTGAACTCTTGTACTGTAATCACATGCGAAAATTTAGTGTTTGTAATAAAATTTTCCTAGGATGGGCAAATTTTTGCGATTCAGAAAAAAATACGTATTTCCATTGTAAATTTCCAATCTGATAAAATCAGGCATTCATTGTCAGTTACAATTCTATAAAATAAGTCAATGATCGTAAGATCATCTTGCCACAGCTAAATTCAGACGCTTCCTCAGCTAGAAACAGTTCTTAAATTATGTTGTCAAAACAATGACAACTAGCCAGACACACTTGAGAACGGAAAATCACCACTTTCCAGCCAAAGACATGAACTATAAAACAAAGTCGGTCTATTTCTTTCTATTTTTACTCTACAAGGATATCAGTTATTAGTAATGATTGCATCTTAAGAAATACAAAAATGTTGCATCACATATATATTTTATTCTATTTTTTTTCAATCTATATTTTTTTTATTTACCCTGAATGGGAAAAATAAGCACAAGTCCTAGATACTTCATTGACATAAGCGGAACGGGTCCGCTCTCTTTGGGGGAGTTGGGGGGGGGGGTATTTCTGAAAATTAGAAAAAATGAGCTATTTTTAACTTACGAAGGAGTGATCGGATCTCAATGAAATTTTTTATTTGGAAGGATATCGTGTCTCAGCTATTTTTTTTTTAAATCTCAACCGGATCTGGCGACATTGGGGGGAGTGGAGTGGGGGGCAACCTAAAATTTCGAAAACGCTTAGAGCGAAGGGATCGAGATGAAACTTAGTGGGAAAAATAATCACAAGTCCTAGATACATGATTGATATAATAGGAACGGATCTGATCTTTTGTTGGGGGGGGGGCTAATTCTGAAAATTAGAGAAAATGAGGTATTTTTAACTTACGAAGGAGTGATCAGATCTTAATGAAATTTGATGTTTGGAAGGATATCATGTCTCAGAGCCCTTTTTTTAATCTTGACCGGATCTGGTGACATTGGGGGAATTCGTAAGCGTGTCAAGGAGCTGGACAAATTGAATTGATAAAGCCGTTTTCCCCGATTTGACCATCTGGGAGGGCTGAAGGGAGAGGGAAAATATTAAAAATTGAGGTATTCTTAACTTACGAGTGGGTGATTGGATCTTAATGAATTTTGATATTTAGAAGGACCCGTGACTCAGAGCTCATATTTTAAATTCGGACAGGCCGTAAGCCTCTAATTCTCCTTTTAGAGCAACCTATTGATTCTTAGAATTTTGCTAGAGCTCATATCATATGAGCTCTTGGCTATTCCGACCTCATCACAAGTGCCATAAGAGCTCTTAGCTCCTGTTTTGTATTCAAATCTTTGAAGAAAAAACTTGCCTCGCCACGACCTTCCAATTATATTTTTCACCTTCTTATAAAATTTTGAAAATGCCACATGCCTTTTTTTAATACCATGAAATCATAACTTATTCAGTGTTATGTAGTTTTCAAGTTGCTACAATAGTATGTCTTCTTCAAAATTAATAAAAGAACTCCCTCAACTATCCTCACTTCAATCTAATCTTCTAAATAGAATGAAAGGGTACACTCAAATGTACGCTGCAAAATAATTTGCAGAGTCATCAACTCTGCAAACTAAAAAAGAAGAAAATAAATAATGACTTATTTCATCAAAGGGATTTTTAGTGGAAAGGACAAAGTTCCTCTTGTCTTTAACACTTGTCTGTAACAGTAACACTTGTCCTCTGCCAAACCCCAGAGAAACTTATTTCAGCTTTGAGCTGACGATGGCAATAAATCAATTTTGATACGGCGGGTACAATGGCAAAGTTAGAATTTTTTCTGTCACTGTTTCTAAGATACGTCATAGTAGCTACAGAGGTTCGAACAGATTTAACCGGTTTTTCACGGTCGAAATTTTGTATAAATATACTAGAATTACAAAATCAAGCATCTTTGTATTTGCTGAAAACAGGGTGGTAGAAAATGGGGGGAAAACGGTATTTTGGAAACTTTTGACGAAATCTTAAACCTATCTTTTTTTCCTTTTTTCTTTTTTCTTTTTCTTTTTCTTTTTTGTTTCCAATCCACACTGACTTACTCTAGTTTAAAAAAAATAAAAAGGATGCTCTATTAGGTTTGCATTTAATTCATAGTCTTTTTCCATAAAACCAAATAGAAAAATATTTTAAGAAATTAGATTTTGCTTTTGAATGTTCTTTTTGTGTTTTGCAATTTTTTCAGGACTGTAGGAATTGGATAGCAGTAAAAAAAAAGTCTATAAGAAAGAAGTTCAGTCATAGTGGGACTGAGGAGTTTCATTTTGGCAACGGTATTTTTCAACCTTTTTGTTTCCTTGTGCCAAGAAAACCCAAACGCGCGAAAAGAGCTGAAAAACCTTAGTTTTTCCGTAAATTATGCCTTTAAAGACCCAAAATCCTTATTTATTTTGGAATTTGCATTTGTCTGTTCGCGGAAAAACATTCCTTTTTCTTTCTTGACAAAAAAACTTCTTGACTTTTTCTGTCTTTCGAAGCATCTCTGTTTCAACTTGGGCTAAAATAATTGTTTTTCCAAACTATCTTGAATCTTCCAAATTTTCCGGTTGTTTACAAACAATGCCTGAAAAATGCCAAACTAAATTTTGTTTAGCTCGCATCCCTTTGCCATGGGGACCGAAATTTAAACCAAAAAGGGGAATACTTGTCTTTTGGGTCTACTCTTGTTTGTCTCAAAATGTCCAATCTAATTTAATATTGATTAAACGATGTGGCTTAATTTTCGGTGTGCAAAAAACTTTTCTGAAAGGCTTCAAACTTACAACAATTCATTCCTTTGCTAAGTGAACCCTAAGGCGTAAAAATTACAATCGAGGACAAAACCCCTTTCACTCCCCCAAAAATGAACCAAAATTTAGTCTTGTAATCGGCTTAAAAAGATCCTCTATACTATCTATTTTTGCCATTGAGGCCAAAAAGAATCAAAAATTCATTTCTCAAATCGGCTGGAAAGTTTTATTCATTGTTTTTGAGCTTCGTGTCAAGAAAACCCCAGCGTGAAAAAAAATGTATTCGAACGAACTTTTTTGTTTCGTTTCGTTCCAGTTACTAGTTGTTCGGATTCGCTTGAAGTTACATTGGATTTGAGAGTCCTTTCCCCCTATACTTCCATGCATTATTCCTAACTTGCTGATTTTGTTGGAATTTTTTTCTGTATATAGCCTTGGCCAACATACATACATTTGGGGGGGGGGGGGGGGGAGATCCAGTTAAATTGGAATTGTTTCCAAGGAAATCGAATAAATAGAAACTTTCTGGATCAATAATGTATGACGGATTATGAGAAAGTTCTCTACCCTCTCTAAACGTATTGTTACACAATTTTTCAAACTGTCTTGTGATGTAAAATCAATAAAGCACTAATGACTTATAAATCTCTTCTTACGTAATTGGAAATCATTTGTTACTCTACGTTATAAGTAGTCTGGAATAAGGGATTTCAAGAAAAGTTTATTATTAGCTATGAGAAGCAGCAGAAAATGAGCTTTGAACTAAAACTTCAATGTTTGAAGACACATGAATGAGTAATAATCTGAAATGTGGTCACTTTCGAAGATCAAACTGTCTGTGGTAACAAACTGAAAGTAAAGAGCCACTCGCCCAATAGTAACCGATGCTCTACAAAACGAATATTGGTATAGAAAAAACATCAAAAGAATTGAATTTTGATGCTGATTTCAAACATATAAAATTTATTAATTATATGTTTATCCATCGAAGGCTATGAGCCTGTGAAAATTTGCCTGATTTTAGAAAATGGAGAAACATCCCACAAAAACGAAAGAATCTCATTTAGAATCACCCTATAGCTTCAGCGTATCAGAAAACCTGAATTTAGTAGGCCTTTCAATGTCCTATTTGGAAAAATGGGATTTTGAATCTTTCGCCAGAAGAAAGATCACGGTTGTGTGTGTATTTGTTTATCTATTTTTCTTCCAAGGGGAGATTGTATCGAACCAGTGTTTCTAAATAATAGCGAGAGGGCTTATTTGAAGAGAAATTAAAAATTTTTAGTGCTATTTTGAAGCTACTAAAAAATGAACTGGTAACTAGTCCTCCTTATAAAACCTCTTTTCCCCCAAAGTCGCTTGATCAAAATTTTTAGATATTCATTTTGTATAGGATAGTTGGTAATGAAAGTATATTGGGAAGCCTATTCGTTTATCGGTAGTATAAAGAAATTTTTTGTCGAGAGGAAATTTCTGGGTAAAATTTTCTATGGGGGATTTTTCCATTGACATGGAAGTCTCCCATGGTGAAATTTGTAGGGGAAATTTTATACGGGGAAAGTTTCCAGAAGTCATATACGAGAATCGTCTTACTTTTTCGGCAGTGAGTTAATTTAACATATGCAAACTTTCAGTGGAGCTGGAGTTTTTTGGGGGATTGTTAAAGTGGAGGGTTGATTTTCCATGGAGATATAACACCCGAAAAAAATATTTGGAAACTTTCCGTGGGGGGACTTTTATAGGCAGAGCGTAATTTTCCACGGCGGGAGACAAATTAATTAAGAAATTAAGTAATAAAATAAGTTTTTTCTACTGAAAGCAAGGAGCAACACTAATACTTAAAACAAACATAAATTATTCGATTTTTAAGATTTATGCGATATATAAGATTTTTGGAGGGGAGGGTGTTTTTTTTTCAACTTTTAACTGTCCGACTTCAAGGTAAAAATCGTCAAACGATTGTAGTTTCCAGTGATTAGAAGACAATTTATTTTGAGATGAGTGTTTGACGTAACTTATGAGATCAATACAAAGAGATAAGGTAACTGTTGAGGACATCACTACTTTCCAAAAAGTGCTCGGGTTTTTATATTACCACAACAAAACACACACTAAGACGATTCTTGCATGATTTCATTTTGAAGTCCTTTCAATTTGTAAATGCAAAGACAGCCATTAAAACAAAAAGAACAATGTATTAAAATGAACTGATTTTCGAGTCACAAAGACATTAATCCCAGTCACACAAACTGCTTTATACTTTTAGGGACCCCAGAAACAAAAATTTAATTTCATATTTCCGTGAATTTTATTTTCTGATGAACCTCATTTTCAGCGGAGAAAAATAATAGAACTAAAAAAATTCACTGAAATGAACTTCTCCAGATCTGGCAGAGCTCACCATGAAGGTCTTCCCCTATCGGATTCAGAGTCGGGAAGAATTTTACCACACATGGGTTATGTCAAGACAAAAATGGGAAAACGTTGAAAATAGAAAGTATTCAACCTGTCCTGGTCATGCAGTTCTTACCAAGACAAGTCTAAATCGTTCCACGAACCTCTGTGTAGCCTTTTCATATTTTGGCCAAGAATAAAAGTCTAAAAATTTAGATATTAAACATCGGATTATTTGAACTGAATTGTTACCCTTTTTATGTTATGAAGAAAAAATTTGATGGGGTGCCATGCTACGTGTTTAAGGGTAGCAAGCCCTTCAAAAAAAAGAACGAAAAAAATCAAAATTGTTTTTACACTGCATTTAGTCATTCTGTTTGTGCTTTTTCTTTCATTTGTTTGCACGGCGTTTTCACTCCCTTGATGAGTTTGAAGGGAACTGTTATTTTTATCCATTTCTATTGCATTAAAACCCTTTTTTAAGGTTAAAACATAATTCATATTTACTTTAATCAGAGTAAATGTGAACATACAACTGATTAGCTTGTTTAAGAAATATGGGGAAAAGAACAAAAACCGTAGCACAATTCGACAAAAAAAAACATTCGCATTTGGGCTCTAAAAAAGTCATCATCATCTCATCATCTGGCAATACTAGCGCTAATTTTCAAAGTTAGGTGAAACGCAGATATATCACAAAGCAAAAAGCAACGTTTAAAAGATGGTAAATGGCAATTTTTTGATTTCTATGTATTTTATCAAATCTTCAGAATTATTGGCAAGTTATTAATTGCTGAAATAACCCTAATTGAACAAGGGAATTGTTTTCTACACTCATAGTAGGCCTAGCCTACATTCAAGTGATTCAGATTAACCCAAGTTAATCTTTTTAACCTATTATATAGTTAATACCTTTCTCCCATGTCTCTTTCTATTTTTCTGGTTAATTTTTTAGTTTTGTCACATATGGTGTTTTTGCTAGGAGATTTTAATGCCCAGGTTGGTAGAAATAGGGATAGATGGTATCCTAGCCTAGGTAATTTTGGTGTAGGAAAAGAAAACAGTAATGGCTATAGGCTTTTGCAATTTTGTAGGTATAACAACCTAGTTATAACCAATACAGTGTTTGGTCACAAAATGGCCCATAAGTTGACATGGTATTCATGTGATGGTAAGACAGCAAACCTTATTGATTATGTTATTGTAAACAGAAGACTAGCAGGATCAATACAAGATACTAGGGTGTATAGGAGTGCTGTTATTGATGTTAAAAGTAAACATCACCATCTAGTAGTGTCTAAGGTTAATTTAAAGCTGAAATTTCGGAAGAGTAACTCCCTCCTTGAAAGTTATGATGTTGGTAGACTTCAGGATGAAAATTTGAGAAAAAAATTCCAGGAACAGTTGAGTACTAAACTTGAGGGTTTAAAATTTGACAATGTGGAAGATGGATGGAATAATTTCAGAAAAACAATTTGTGAAGTTGCTGATGGTCTCCTAGGGAAGAGTGCTAAGACAGCAACTAGGAATATTAGTGAAAAAGCTTTAGGTTTAATAGAGAGTAGAAGGGGTTTGTATAAGAATTATCTGAGCGATAGGTCGTATGAAAACAAAAGGAATGTAAAGAAAGTGGAGAAAGCATTAAAATATGAACTAAGGAGATGTGAAATGGAGGCGATGGATAAAATTGCTGAGGATCTGGAAGATGCGGCTAGACGGCATAATAGTAAAATATTATACCGGCATGTTAATAAATTGAAAGGGAGTAGCCGATCTGGACTAGTCCCAGTTAAAGATAGAAATGGGGCCACAATTAGTGATAAGGAAAAAGTTAAAGAAAGATGGGTGGAACATTTTGAGAATGTGCTAAACCAAGATACAGTTGCAGGAAAAGATATAGATGAAAATGAAAAAGTTTGTGATACCTTGGATGTGAAGGAAGATTTGTTTAGTGAGGAAGAATTAGCGACAGTACTAGAAGGATTAAAAAATAATAAGGCCCCAGGTGCTGATAGTATGATTAATGAGTTCCTTAAATATGGTGGCTCTGAGGTTAGGAATAAGCTACTGAAGATTATGAACATGATTTTTGAAAAAGGGGAAGTACCCAATGATTTTAGGAAAACCTTAATTAAACCACTGTATAAGAAAGGTGACAAGAGTGAATGTCAGAATTATTGAGGCATTAGTCTGGTCTCTGTAGGTAGCAAATTACTGAGTAATATGATACTTTTTAGACTGAGACATGCTGTAGACAAAGTTTTAAGGGAAGAACAATGCAGTTTTAGAAAAGGTAGAGGATGTGTCGACCATGTTTTCACTCTTAGGTTAATAATTGAGAAGTCCCTTCGTTGTCAAACACCTTTGGTCCTTAGTTTTATTGATTATGAGCAAGCTTTTCGATTCTGTTGATAGAACAGCGTTAACAAAGGTCTTATTGTTATATGGTATACCAGAAAAATACATTAAAGTGATTTGCGCTATGTACGAGAATAATACTGCTGCGGTTAAGGTAGGAAATGAGGTTAGCAACTGGTTTTGTATTAAATCAGGAGTTAAGCAGGGTTGTGTTCTATCCCCCTTTATATGGATCATTTTGATGGACTTTGTCTTAAGGAGCACAGGAAAGGCAATTGGAGACTATGGAATCAAATGGGGAGGGCAAAAACACTCCTGGACTTATATTCTGCTGATGATTTAAGATTATTAGATGAAAGTGTGAGCAAAATGAATGAATTTTTAGAGGTTTTACGAGTTCAGGGTGCTAAAATAGGCTTGAAAATTAATGTTAAGAAGACTAAGTCACTAAGGTTAGGAATAAGTGAAGATGAATAGGTGACCTTAGGTAACAAAAAGATTGATCAGGTTGGGAGCTTCAGTTACCTTGGTAGTATTATTAGTAAAGATGGTGGGAGCAGTGAAGATGTTAAAAGTAGAATAGCTAAAGCTCAGGGTGTTTTTTTCACAGTTAAAAAAAGTTTGGAAGAATAGAAAGATAAGCCTACAAACCAAGATTAGAATATTGGAAGCTACAGTGATGACAGTGGTCAAATATGGCTCTGAAGCATGGACACTCCGAAAAGCAGATGAAAATTTACTAGATGTTTTCCAGAGAAATTGCCTACGGATTGTTCTGGGTACCCGGCTGACTGACCGTATTTCAAACAGTAGGCTGTACAAAAAGTGTGGTTCAATCCCGCTTTCTGGGGCTATAATGAAAGAAAGGTTGAGATGGCTAGACCACGTTCTACGGATTAAGGATGACAGATTACCCAAGATTGTCCTTTTTGGCCAACTGTCTGGGGCTACACGGAAAGCAGGTCGTCCTTGTCTGGGTTGGGAGGATGTCATAAAGAAAGATTTAAAGGAGATCGGAACTTCCTGGGAGTATGTAAAGAGAAATGCTTTGAATAGATTAGGTTGGAGGAGGAGCGTGCGTAGCTGTGTTGGCCTCAGGCGGCTTGGTGCTGCAGTGAGTTATTAGTAGTAGTAGTAGTGTCTGAAGTGGAAACTAGGGTAAGACGACCGGTACTCAGTCAGTTTGTTCACTCTTCACACTATTTGACATTCAATCTACTATAACTACTTTATTATACCACCTAGAAATTTGATTTTTTCACAGTTAAAATTGTCTCTGTTTTCTGAACAAGTAGGTCATTAATTTGAATAGTTTTACTTATACAGTGCTACCTGTTTTCGAATTTAGAAAAGCTATCAGTTCAGCTAATGCCCGGTCATATGTTTCTTCAATTGATAAAGATATTACGCAATAATACACAATCACAGTCAGAGCCTTGCTTTTTCACAGTCAATTCCAAAAAACCTGTTTAGACATGCTTTGCTGAGATCTATGATTCAGACTCTTCATCTTGTTATTAGACATTTTAATGTTTCGAAATTTGTTATTTTAAATTAGATTTTCAGAGAGAAAATAGTGGATCCAGGATTTTCTTTGGGGGGATGGGGCACATAATAGGTGCTTTGATAAACTTGCGAACAAAGAAATGCCCACAATTCAAAGGGAACCTTGACAATTATGCGTCATAGGTAGGTAGTATTCCAAAAATCCACAGTCAATTCCAAAAAACCTGTTTAGACATGCTTTGCTGAGATCTATGATTCAGACTCTTCATCTTGTTATTAGACATTTAATGTTTTGAAATTTGTTATTTTAAATTAGATTTTCAGAGAGAAAATAGTGGATCCAGGATTTTCTTTGGGGGGATGGGGCACATAATAGGTGCTTTGATAAACTTGCGAACAAAGAAATACCCACAATTCAAAGGGAACCTTGACAATTATGCGTCATAGGTAGGTAGTAGAAATGGTATATAGTGCTAACGAGTTTGACCTTTATTTTAATATAACCGGTTATAATATAAACCGGTCAAACTGCTCAATGCATCAGCTGTTTGTCTCAATACATATTAATTTTTAAAAGGTTAAATATTTTTGGATAAATTTAAGAAATAGCCTATGTTATTTTAAATTTGATTTTCAGAGAGAAAATAGTGAATTCAGAATTTTTTTTTTGGGCGGGGGGCGCATAATAGGTTGCTTGGATAAACTTGCAATTGGATAAACAAAGAAAGGTACTACGCAAAGAAATACCCTCAATTTAAAGGGAGCCTCAACAATTATGCGTCTTGGTAGGAAGTGGAAATGGTCGTAAATTTAATCTAAAATCCAAAAACTAGTGACAAAGTTATTCCGCAATAATACATATTCTCGTCCTGTCAGTCCCCGCTGTTATCTTGGCTATGACTCAGACTCTTTGTCTCGTTATTAGACATTTTAATGTCTTGAAATTTGCTATTTTAAATTGGATTTCAGAGAGGAAATAGTGGATCCAGGATTTTCTTTGGAGGGGGGGGGTGCGCATAATAGGCTGCTTGGATAAACTTGCAAACAAAGAGATAGGCTACCTGCTAATTTAAAGGGAACCTTGACAATTATGCATTGAAGGTAGGTAGTGGAAATGGTCTAAAGTGCTAAAGAGTTTGGCCTTTATTTTAATGTTTAAGGATGAACAGAGGAGGTGATATGACATATAATGCAGAGAATTAATTGGATGAAAATAGGCAGTTAAGTGGCCACCATTTCCTCACAATAATCCAAACTTAAATTAATAATTTTTGTACTTCTCATACATTTACTTTCTATTATATAAATCAACAGACTGATTTAAAAGAAAATCAGAGGCTTAATGCCGGTCAGGATTTAAAATAAGAGCTCTGAGTCACGGTGTCCTTCTAAATATCAAAATTCTCTAAGATCCGATCACCAACTCATAAGTTATAAATACCTAATTTTTTTCTAATTTTTCCTCTCCCTTTAGCCCCCCAGATGGTCGAATCAGGGAAAACGACTATATCAAGTCAATTTGTGCAGCTCCCTGACACGCCTACCAATTTTCATCATCCTAGCTTGTCCAGAAGCACCAAATCACTGAACCCCTCCCCCAACTCCCCCAAGGAGAGCGAATCCGGTACGGTTACGTCCAAATGCCCACACTTCTTTGTTTTTTCTCACTTAAGAAAAACAGAAAAACATTTGTGCTGAAAGAAGTAGACCTAGTACTTTTTTTATAAGTAAAAAGTGATTGGAGATCAATCATCCATGGGGGTATTTTCCAGGGGTAAATACCCCCCTCCCCCGAACGAAAAATAGAATCCTCGTTTAAACACTTTCAGAAGCACTTAGGCCTATTTGCCTATTCATAATAAGAAAGCATTATGGAGCAACCACCCTCACATAATAGGCTAATTTATGTTTGTTTTAAATTATAATGTTGGTCCTTACATTCTTTTGAAAAATTTTGTTCGTCCTCTTTCAAATTTTAAGTTTAAATTACCAACACTAAAATCAAATTAGTTACTCAGACAATAACATTAAAAAGATTGTTTTCAGTTGCGAGCGAGCTAAACAAATGAATTTATAATTAACCCGATGAACAAAATTTCGACTGAAAATTAAGTTTGAAAGGTTTCCATTCTAAAAGGATTAAAACGAAAAGATAAGAATCAATTTCCTTGTTTTGAAGTGTGTGTGTTTCGATAACAAAGTGGGTGATGTGAATGGCCAAGAGACTTACTAAGTTGGTATTTAAGAATTTAAAAGCTGGTACTGGTCCGGTTGTTGATGGTATACCAATAAAGTTATTTAAGAACCTTCTTATCATTTTTATGCTGATAATTGTTTGTCTTTGTAATTCTATATATAAAGTAATGCATCTCTGTCTTCACGTTACGGAGTAGCTAGTCCAGTGTGTACAGTAGAAAAGCGAAATGAGCGTTATATAACATGACTAGGCAGTAATAGCACTTTGCTAAGTGTTTTCCGATAGTTTTTATGGCACTTGGTATTAACCAAGTCACTCATAGCAATCACAAATTCTGTCGGTCTGTCTGTCTGTCCTGGTTTTGCTACTTTAGGCACTTCCAGGTAAGCTAGGACGGTGAAATTTGGCAGGCATATCAGGGACTGGGCAAGATTAAATTAGAAATAGTTGTTTTCCCGATTTGACTAGCTGGCAAGGGGAGTGGGGGGCCGGTTAATTCGGAAAAAATAGAGAAATGAGGTATATTTAACTTACGAACGGGTGATGTGATCTTAGTGAAATTTTATGTCTGGAAAGATATCGTCTCTCAGAGGTCTCATTTTAAATCCCGGCCAGATCTGGTAACATTGGAGGAAGTTGGAGGGAGACCTAAAATCTTGGAAAACGCTTAGAGTATAGGGATTGAGATGAAACTTGGGGGGGGGGAAATAAGAACAAGTCCTAGATACGGGATTAATCGGAACAGATCTGCTCTCTTTGGGGGAGTTTGGGGGGGGAGGGTTAATTCTAAAAAATTAGAAAAATTGAGGTATTTTTAACTTACGAAAGAGTGATCGTATCTTACTGAGATTTCGTATTTAGAAGGACCTCAAAACTCAGATCTCTTATTTTAAATCCCGACCGGATCCAGTATCATTAGGGGGGAGGCGGAAATCTTAAATTATGGCCTTTAATGGCGCCTCTTCAATTATTTTCAATGGTATATCTTCGACCAATAACGTACCCTAAAAATTTTATTTACAACAATGTAACATGCAATAACATACATATATTGTAGCTTAATATAATGAAAATAATTTATATATAACAGTTTAAAAGAATCAAACAGTTCGTGGTAACGAACTGTAGTGAGGAGCAACCCGGCTCAATAGTAACCAAAACTCTATAAAACGGAATTTTGATACCAATAGTTACATCAAAAGAATCTCATTTGAATGCTGATTTTAAATATATAAGTTTCATCAAGTTTAGACTTACCCATCAAAAGTTACGACCCTGAGAAAATCTGCCCTATTTTAGAAAATAGGGTAAAACACCCCCTAAAAGTCATAGAATCTTAATGAAAATCACACCATCAGATTCAGCGTGTCAGAGAACCCTATGGTACAAGTTCCAAGATCCTATCTACAAAAATGTGGAATTTTGCATTTTTTGCCAGAAGACAAATCACGGATGCGTGTTTATTTGTTTGTTTATTTTTATTTATTTTTTTTTTCCAGGGGTGATCGTATCGACCCAGTGGTCCTAGAATTTTGCAAGAGGGCTCATGTGAACGGAAATGAAAATTTCTAGTGCCCTTTTTAAGTTACCAAAAAAATCAGAGGGCACCTAGGCCCCCTCCCACCCTCATTTTTTCCCCAAAGTAGTCGGATCAAAATTCTGAGATAGCCGTTTTATTCAGTATAGTCAAGAAACCTTATAACTATGTCTTTTAGGACGACTTACTCCCCCACAGTCCCTGTGGGAGGGGCTGCAAGTTGCAAATTTTGACCAGTGTTTGCATATATTAATGGTTATTGGGAAATGTAGAGACGTTTTCAGGGGGATTTTTTGGTCGGGAGGGAGGGGGTTGAGAAGAGGGGACTATGTGGGGGAAATTTTCCATGGAGGAATTTGTCATGGGGGATGAAGATTTCCATAAAGGGGGCGCAGTATTTTCTAGCATTATTTAAAAAAACAATGAGAAAATACATATGAAAAAGTTTTTTTCAACTGGAAGTGTGGAGTAGCATTAAAACTTAAAACGAACAGAAAATATTACGCATCTAAGGGGTTCACCTCCTCCAAATACCTCACTCTTTACGCTAAAGGATTTTTAGTAATTTCAACTATTTATTCTACGGCCTTTGTGATTCAGGGGACAAAATTTAAGCTTTAATGCAAAGAATTATTGACGAGTGGGCGAACCTTCTCATATACGTAATAAAAACATACGAACATAGAAGTTTGTTACGTACGCTAATTCGTAAGTTACGTATATCTTTTACTAATGAAAACGTTCGTAAAAACTAAAAGTTCTAGTTGCCTTTTTAAGTACCCAAAAAATTGGAGAGCAACTGGGCCTCCTTCCCCTCCTTTTTTCGCAAAATCATTCGATCAAATTTATGGGAAAGCCATTTAGCCAAATAAATAAATATGCAAATTTCGCTTTCATTATTCATCTGCAGAGAGCCGAAATCAAAACATGGATTAACTAAAAACCGTTCAGAAATTAAATTTAAAAAAACAAGTTTTTTTAACTGAAAGTAAGGAGCGACATTAAAACTTAAAACGAACAGAAATTACCCCTTATATGAAAGGGGCTGCTCCTTCTTTAACGCCCTGCTCTTTACGCTAAAGTTTTTACTGTTTTAAAAAAGTAGAGTTAAAAGAAAGAGTCAAACTTTCACGTAAAGAGCAGGGCGTTGAAGAAGGAGCAGCCCCTTTCATATACGGGGTAATTTCTGTTCGTTTTAAGTTTTAATGTCGCTCCTTACTTTCAGTTAAAAAAACTTGTTTTTTTTATTTAATAAATTCAAGACAATCTTCTGTTTTCAAACTTCGGTGGTCAATGGCAAATTTTTCGATGAAATGCTTGGACTGTAGATGGACTCTTGTTGGAACTCGTAGACTTGAAGATCTAGTGATGGACTCGTGATCAACTTTATGAAAATGTAGTGTTCCACCGTGAACACTATAGCCTACGGTGCGTCATCGAAATATAAGCTTTTCTAAAAATCAATAAGCAATTAAATCTAGGCTTCAAATCTAAGCAGTGTACTTGTCCAAAATGAGTTAAAATATCATTGGGTGAAAAATTCCTAATTTTATTTAGTGGCAGTTCTAGGCCTGGGGGCAGCTGCCTCCTCCCCCAGTTTTTCTGCCATTATATTCTTTTATTTTATGTTTTCTCTCTAATGGCAAATCTTACCCAGTTTAACTCCATTTTGTTACACTTCCCCGTCACGGTGAGGCGCCACTGATTTTGGGGGAGAAAATGGGGTGTGGTCTCTGTGCAATGCACACAACTTGTGCAGACTAAATCAGTCATTTTGTCAAAATATATGTCAAAAATTTTCATCTGTTTTCGTAGCAAACCTAGAGTCAAAAGTGTCTTCGTCAAAATCTTTTTGGGTCCACAGTTAACGAAAAAAAAGCAAGCCTATAAGAATTATTACCAAAAATAAAGTTTCATCGTGTTTAATTAAACCAATAAGGACAAATTGCTAAATTAAGCCTTAATTCAGACGTAACTAAAACAAAATAAAATGACAAATTTCACTAAGACTTTGAAACAAAGTATAAAGATATCTGTCGCAGGCCTACATCGAAAAATTCAGGCTTAAATTCTTAATGGTTGGATTTCCCCAAATTACTGGGACTATTGACTATTCTATCGCTGTAGCCTATATATTTTCAGCATTCCAATTTAATCGCTTACTATATTACGCTTTATTTAATAATCTTTAGCCCAGAGTGTAATTAAATGTATATATTTTGCTTATATTTGTTTATTTTGTATTATATTGATAAATATTGCATTTGTGAAAGTTTTCCTTTTTTAGAATATTCAGATTATTTTAGGACAAAAAAGATAATTACGCTCGCTATAGATTAAAATAAACGACAATTTATAGAATCAAATCATTTTTAGTATTTTAACATACCACACTACTCTATTTAATTTTGAAATAGAATAGACTTTAGCCCTGCATTCTTTTACTTTAACGAAATTCTTTACGCAGCAAAACCTTAGTTTTTAGATCCCCTCTGTGCTAAAACCGGCAAAGCTGGATCGTACCTAATCATAGTCTCGTCGCAGTTAAACCATAAAGCAGGATTTGTAGTCATTCTCAGAAAGTTTTTGTCTGTCAGAAGTTACTCTTTTTGAGGTAGTGAAAAAATTGAGAATTCTCTCTTTTGTCAAGGTCGCCCTCCCCCCATGTGTCGGTTCCGTAATACGTACTGTCAGGTCATTGTTTCGTTTTAAAAAGTTGCCCATGAACCTTACCCCTGGTATCCCATCTTTTAAAATTTATGAGACAAACCCTTTTCTTTCGCTACCTGTCCCAAAGTGCTTCGTAATTGCTCCTTTGTAACTGGAAACCCGACTTTTTGGCAGTCCTTCGCCCAGGTTACAGCTTGTGCCTCAATATCTTCACCAAAAATAGGAGGAGGTCCTCGTTTTGTCTTTATCCATGGCTCCTCCCAGCCTTTCCCCTCTTTTTTAATTTTTTTAATTTGATCAGTCTGCATACTTCTTGGAACTTCATTTAATTTAGCGACCTCCCTGATTGACTTACGATTTATAAAATGATCCCTTATCGCTTGCTGGACTTGTTCTTCATGATATTTTCGTTCACGATTTGGGCCCTTCTTTTGGTAGATTCTACGGACTGGTCCTGCTGCTCCATTATTGGTTGTATCCATTGTGTTGCAAATATCATCTGTTTCAATTTCTGCGATCGAAGTATTATCGCTAATGAAAAAATAAATATTAAAAATTCTAAATAAATTAATAATTTTACGCCAGACACTCGGCTGCACAAGGCTAACCCATGAATTTGCTTCAGTGAGGATTAAATTAGGTTATCTGGTAAATGTTTTCTGCTTTCTCTCCACTCCATTTTTTAAAACATTAAAAAACTTTAGCGTAAAGAGCGGGGTGTTGAAGAGAGAACAGCCCCTTTCATATACGGAGTAATTTCTGTCCGTTTTAAGTTTTAATGTCGCTCCTTACTTTTAGTTAAAAAAACTTGTTTTTTATTTATTTAATTTCTGAACGTTTTTGAATTAAAGCATGTTTTGATTTTGGCTCTCCACACTGGAATAATTAAAACGAAATTTGCCTATATTTTTTTTTTGGCTAAATGTTTTTCTCATAGTTTTGATCGGATAATTTTAGAGAAAAAGGAGCAGAGGAGGCCTAGTTACCCTCCAATTTGCGGCTACTTAAAAAGGCAACTAGAACTTTTAATTATTTACGAACGTTTTTGTAACTTACGAATTAACTTACGTAACGAACTTCTATATTCGTATGTTTTTACTACTTATATGAGGGGGGTTCGCCCCCTCGTGAATACCTCGCTCTTCATACTAAAGCTTATATTGTGTCCCAATTCCTTAAGAATGGCCCCTGAATCACAAAGACCGTAGAATAAATAGTTGAAAATACTAAAAATACTTTAGCGTAAAGAGCGAGGTATTAGAAGGAAGTGAACCCCTCATATGCGAAATAATTTCTGTTCGTTTTAAGTTTTAATGCTCCTCATTACTTTCAGTTGAAAAGTTTTTCATATTTTTTAAATGCTGGAAAATTCTGCGCCCCCTTCATGGAAATTCTCTTCCCCCATGGAAACTTTTCCCCACAATCGCTCAACCTCCCCCAACCAAAAAATTCACCTGAAAGCGTCAATACACTTCCCAAAAACCATTACTACATGTAAACACTGGTCAAAGTTTGTAACTTACAGTCCCTCCCACGGGGACTATGGGGGAGTAAGTCGTCCTCAAAGACATAGTTATTAGGTTTTTCGACTAAGTTGGATAAAATGGCTATCTCAGAATTTTGATGCGGTGAATTTAGGAAAAAAATGAGCGTGGGAGGAGGCCTAGGTGCCCTCCATTTTTTGGTCACTTAAAAAAGGCCCTAGAACTTTTAATTTCCGTCAGAATGAGTCCTCTGGCGACATTCTCGGACCACTGGGTCGATACGATCACCCCTGGAAAAAATACGGCAAAAAAAAACGAAATTCAACATTTTTGTAGATAGTAGCTTGAAACTTCTACTATAGGGTTCTCTGATACGTTGAATCTGATGGTGTGATTTTCGTTAAGATTCTATCACTCTTAAGGGGTGTTTTCCCCTATTTTCTAAAATAAGGCAAATTTTCTCAGTCTCGTAACTTTTGATGGGTATAACTAAATTTGATGAAACTTATATATTTAAAATCAGCATTAAAATTCGATTATTTCGTTGTAACTATTGGTATATAAAATTCCGTTTTTAAGAGTTTCGGTTATTATTGAGCCGGGTCGCTCCTTACTACAATTTGTTACCATAAACTGTTTGATTAAATTTGTTTTAAGCATTTGAAATTCACTCATGTGAGCGTCTTCACCTCAAAGCAGCCCAGTCTTCAAATGACAGCTAAATCTTTCATTCATAAAAGGGGCGGATCCAAGGAGGGCACAGGAGCACCCCCCCCCCATGACATGATGTTGTATTTTTGGTTGGGACTGCTTGCTCTGGTTTGGGCCTGGACGAAAGTAATTTTTCTTTGTAATTGATTTTTAATAGTTGAGTTTTTCATAAATTTTTCAATATTAAGACTGTTTTTTTTTGTAAACCAGTTTGAAAGAAGATTTTAGTCACTTTGTGCGGTCTTTGTTAAGTTTTACTAATGCCGCATACCGCCAAAAATTATTTAATTAAATTTAGGTTTATCAACGGAATCTGTCCGTATTACTGCAAAAGCCAACTGCAAGGCGAAGATCTTCATTTTGTAGTAACAAGGAGGAGAAATTAAAATCATAACTTCTTTTTACTGTCAAAAATTTGTTTTTGAGTCTGTCTTGCTATGGCACTAAGGCAAAGAAATTGATAGGCCTATCATTACTTTTTTGGTAGTCTGTTTTGGTTTTTTGGGTTTGCTTGTTTTGCAAAGATGGATGGCTTTTACAACACAGCCTAGTAGTTTTTTAGCGAATTTGTATAATAGAAAATAAATGCATGAGAAGCGCAAAATTTATTAATTTAAGTTTTTGTGAGAAATGATGGCCACTTTACTGCCTATTTTCATCTAATCAATGCTCCGCATTATACAACATATCACCTCCTCTGTTCATCTTAAAACATTAAAATAAAGGCCAAACTCTTCAATACTTTAGACCATTTCCTCTACCCTACGGCGCATAATTGTTGAGGTTCCCTTTATTTTGCGGGCATTTTTTGTTTGCAAGTTTATCTAAGCAACCTATTGTGAACCCCCCCCCCCCCAAAGAAAATCCTGGATCCACTATTTTCTCTCTGAAAATCCAATTTAAAATAACAAATTTCAAGACATTAAAATGTCTAATAACCAGACAAAGAGCCTGAGTCATAGATCTCAGCAAAGAATATCTAAACAGGTTTTTCGGAAGTGACTCAGAAAAAGCAAGTCTCTGACTGAGATCGGGTGCTCGAGAGACCCAGTATTGGGCATGTTGCAATCCAATCAAAAATTCTGCCCGGGAATTAGTCTGTGACTGAGTACCGGTTGGTTTACCCTATACTGTAGAGCAGCATAGTTTCCATACTAGGTGTTTAGCACTTAGGAATGCTAATTCTAGAAATGCACCCATTTCTGGTTGACTCTTCTCCTCTGTGGGGCAAACTAAAATTGTATAAAGTTGGCAGGGCTTTGAAGCAGAGAGAGTTGGAGTTGCCCAAATTATATTTTAAATACTAGGCTAATTGTAGTTATCACTGATGATTTGTGTATAGTAGGAAGTAAAAAACTTATGCATCCATTAATGTTAATATCCAAGATTTTCCCCTTTCACTTTTATGTTTAAACTAGCCAGCTGTATCTGAAAAAAATAAACATCCAATTTTGCTTACAGATAACATTATCTGTAGAGCAAAGTGTATTAGTCCATGAGCCCTGTAGACAGCAGTGTGAGGTCTGTATTCTGATCAACTAAGAATTCAACCAATCAAAAAAAAAGAAAAAAAAGAGGAAACACCCTCTAAAAAAAAAAACATCATCTTAATGAAAATAACACCATCAAATTCAGAGTATCAGAAAACCCTACTGTAGAAGTTTCAAGTTCCTATCTGCAAAAATATGGAATTAAGACTACAGTGAAAAGATTACAGATGTTTCTTTTTTTCTTCCCAGGGGTAATCATACAACCCATTAGTCCTATAATATTGTGAGAGGGCCTTTTCAAACAGAAATCAAAAGTTCTAGTGCTCTTTTTAAGTGACCAAATAAATTGAAGGGCAACTTCCCATGCTCATTTTTTCCCAAAGTCACCTGATTAAAATTTTGTAGATAACCATTTTTTTCAGCATAGTAGAAAATTCTAATAACTATGCCTTGAGGATGACTTAATCCTCCACAGTCCTTGGGGGAAGGGCTGCAAGTTATGAACATTGCCTATTGTTCACATATAGTATTGGTTATTGTGAAGTATACACACATTTTCAGAGGGGATTTTTTTCTGTTGGGGGGGGGGGGAGAAGGTAACATGGAATTTTCCATGAAGGGGGCAACAAATTTCCCAGCATTATTTAAAAAACAATCAGAAATTAAATAAAAAAATAAGTTATTTTAACTGAAAGTAAGGAACAACATTAAAGCTTAAAACAAACAGAATTTTTTATGTATATAAAATGCATTGCTTCCTCCTCAACACCTCACTCTATGTTAAAGTTTTTATTACTTTTGAGAAAAACTTCTTATTGTTCCAATTAAACAAACATTGTGTTTAAGTAGTCATTTTGAAAGAATTGTGACAAAATTAAATCTTTAGCATAAAGAGGAAGGTGTTGAGGAGGAGGCAACTCCCTTCATATATGTAATAAGTTTAATTTTTTAAGTTTTTATTGGTTTATAGGGATAACCAGATATTGGTTATCCCTAAATGATAACAATTGTTTGTGGCAGAATTCTTAATGTGGTTAATGTTAATAAGATTCCATATTTGACACAGGGACAAGTTGAAAATCTACTCATTTTGTTTTGTATGCCCTCTCAGTTATACCAATTCATTTGTTTTTAAATGCGCCCCTCCCCATCCTTTAGTCCCATTAAATAAAAAAACAAGGTTTTTTTAAATGAAAGTAAGGAGCAACATTAAAACTTAAAACAAACAGAAATTACTCTGTATATGAAAGGGGCTTTTCCTCCTCAATGCCCTGCTGTTTATGCTAAAGTTTGACTCTTTCTCTCAACTCTATTTTTAAAACAGTAAGAAACTTTTGTGTAAAGAGTGGGGCATTGAGGAGGAAAAGCCCCTTTCGTATATGGAGTAATTTCTGCTCGTTTTAAGTTTTAATGTTGCTCCTTACTTTCATTTATGGGCATTTTTGAATTAATGCATGTTTTGATCTTGGCTCTGCACATAAATAATTAAGACAAAATTTGCATATTAATTAATTGCAATTAATCAAAAGGTTTTTTAGAAAAAAGAAGTAAGGGAGGAAGCCTAGTTGCCCTCCAAGTTTTTGATTACTTAAAAAAGCAACTAGAACTTGTAATTTTTTACAAACGTTTTCATTGGTAAAAAATATACATAACTTACAAATTAACTTACGTAATGACCTTCTATATTCGTTTGTTTTTATTGCGTGTATAAGGGGGTTCAACCCTCATTAATACCTTGCTCTTTACACTAAAGCTTAGATTTTGTCCCAATTCCTTAAGAATGACCTCTGAATCACAAAGGCCATACAATAAATAGTTGAAATTACTAAAATTACTTTAGAGTAAAGATTGAGGCATAACAAGGAGGTAAACCCCTCATATGCATAACAATTTTTGTTTGTTTTAAGTTTTAATGCTGCTCCTTACTTTCAGTTAAAAAAAACTTTTCATATCTATTTTTTTATTGTCTTTTCAAATAATGCTAAAAAATCCTGTGCCCCCTTCATTGAAATTCTCTTCCTCCATAAGAAGTTTCTCCATGGAAATATCCTCCCACGTACCACCCCCCTCAGCTGTCTCCACTAAACCAAAGAAATCCCCCTGAAAACATCTATACACTTCCCAGTAACCATTGTTATAGGTAAACACAGATCAAAGTTTGTAACTTGCATCCCCTCCCACTGGAACTGTGGGGGAGTAAGTCATCCCTAAAGGCATAGTTATTAGGTTTTTCGACTATGGTGAATAAAATGGCTATCTCAGAATTTTGATCTGGTGACTTTTGGGAAAACTGAGCATGGGAAGGGGCCTATATGCCGTCCAATTTTTTGGTCACTTAAAAAGGGCACTAGAACTTTTAATTTTCGTTACAATGAGCCCTCACTCGACATTCTAGGACCACTCATTCAATACGATCACCCCTGGGGAAAAAAAACAAACAAATAAACATGCATCCATGATCTGTCTTCTGGCAAAGAATGCAAAATTCCGCATTTTTATAGATAGGAGCTTGAAACTTCTACAACAAGGTTCTCTGATATGCTGAATCTGATGGTGTGATTTTCGTTAAGATTGTGTGACTTTTAGGGGGTGTTTCCCCCTATTTTCTAAAATAAAGCAAATTTTCTCAGGCTTGTAATTTTTGATGGGTATAACTAATCTTGATGAAACTTATGTATTTGAAACTCAGCATTAAAATGTGATTCTTTTGATGTAACTATTGGTATCAAAATTCTATTTTTTAGAGTTTTGGTTACTATTGAGCCAGATCGCTCCTTACTACAGTTTGTTACTACAAACTGTTTGGTATATAGCCCTAATAATTTATTTTGTGCATGTGAAGAATTACTCTTTGTCAGAAGGGAAGACCATAAACTGACTTCCTAGAAAGGGAAATTATATAGTATGTTCAACTTGCTGCTATGTTACGTTTAGAATCATGTACATATTGATAAAAATTATAGGTAAACTAGAATTTTAGCATTTTTTCTCACTTGATAGATTTCTTAGACATGCTTTTAAAATTTTGGCAACTATGGACTGAAAAATATTTTTGTGTCCTCTCAATTCTAGACCCCATGAGATAAGGTAAGGCATCAAGTAATGTATTCATTTCTATGCTAGTTAAATTATGTTTTAAACTGCACATTTACCCATAAGAGAGATTTGTATTTGTTGAACATCTTATTCATAAGTCTAAATATAATCTCTCCTTACCTCTAGCTTATATTTGCACTTTTTTCTGCCTAATTTGGCAAAATAGCTAAAGGTCAGAATAGATTGTCTTCTGAAGGTGACATGCTAGGACAAACAGGGATAATTTTATTTTTCCAATTTATTTTATTTTTGTAATTTGGACAGTTTGTCTCCTGCAACCCCTCCCCCAACTTCCGTAATAATACCATATAGATAAAATAGGAGAAAACAAGAAAATATAATTCACTGATAGTAGGTTAAAACTATGGAGTAAGAATTTCATCTATTTTTTTTGGTTAAGTTTTTGGATTTAGTCCAGCTTCAATTCATAGGTATTATGTCAAATCACACTTGCCAGAATTATGATGAACATGTAGCTACCTTTCAGGGAAGATATGTGCTGACTGATCAGGTGACTTGAATATATTGTGCTGAAGCAAAAGAGTGAATATGTGTAAATGATTCATAAATTGGGCTTGGCTATATATTTTTATATTAGCAGAGGTTAAAGGATACAATAATATGTAACACTTGGTAATGATACTTGTACTGTAAGTATTTTAGAGTTTTTTAAGGTTAGAGCAACATCTACAATATGAAAGAAACACAAAACTGTATTATTAATATGTAACTTTTGCTGTGTATTTGCAAATTAAAGAGGGTTGGGGGTAAAGTAAACTTCTTTTAAGGTTGATTTAAGTACAAATTTTCTTATTTGTTAAAGCTATTTTCTGAACCTAACTGTGTTTCCGTCTTATTACACGCAACTACACGCTAGTACCATATTTCATTCTATGATTACACTGAACTCTACACTAATTCCATATTTCATTCTATGATTACACTGAACTCTACACTAATTCCATATTTCATTCTATGATTACACTGAACTGTACACTAATACCATATTTCATTCCATGATTTTTAAGGTTGTTGTGCTCAACCTCTCTTTGGTATCAGAATAGCATTCTCATTTGCTAAAAGAAACACAATAAATTGTCAAGACTATTTTGACATTCTAAAATATTTACTCATAGTATTTTTTAATGGTGCACCAATACCCTTAATTCCCCTGATTCAAGTATACTTTGAACTGTATAAATGCATGCAATTTCCCTACCCTGGAATTTTTCTAAAATGAAACACTTTTGGAATAATATATGTAAGGGTTTTTTTCCATTTTTATGGCACTTGGTATCTACCAAGTGACATATAGCAATCACAAACTTGAGTTTGGTGCTTCTGGACGTGCTAGGACGATGAACATTGATAGGCGTGTCAGGGAGCTGCACAATTTGACTTGATAAAGTCGTTTTCCCTGATTCGACCATCTGGGGGGCTGAAGGGAGAGGAAAAATTAGAAAAATGGAGGTATTTTTAACTTAAGAGTGGGTGATTGGATCTTAATAAATTTGATATTTAGAAGGACCTCGGGACTCAGAGCTCTTGTTTTAAATCCCAACCGGCATTTAGCCTCTGATTTTCCTTTTAAAGCAATCTATTGATTCTTAGAATTTTGCCAGAGTTCATACTTATGAGCTCTTCCGTTCTTGTCACTAGTGCCATATGAGCTCTTAGCTCTTGTTAAAAGTAGACTTTTTATTTCCATGGTGTTTCCTTGAAGGTTCCAAGTTGAATTTTGAAATTCTAAAATATTTACTCATAGTATTTTTTAATGGTACACCAATACCCTCAGTTCTCCTGAGTTGTCAAGTATACCTTGAACTGTATAAATGCATGCAATTTCCCCACCATGGAATTTTTCCAAAATGAAATGCTTTTTGGAATAATATAAGTAAGAGTTTTTTATATTATAAAAGTAGATTTTTTAATTCTGTGGTGTTTCCTTGAAGGTACCAAGTTGAATATGAACAATTCACTAAAAATAAATATTTAGGGAATCTATTCAACAATGTTGATGAATGGTAATGTTTTTCACTGTGCCCTAAAGGATTATATTAAAGAAAAAATTTTAAAGTAGCTTTTATCTTTTTATATCGTTTGCTTCTAGAGAGTGGGTTTACAATGCTGATACAACCTCTTTAACAGGAAATGCTATAAAATTCTGAAAACTTCTTTAAAACACTTTGGATAAAAGAGTAATTGAAGGTAAATTTATACCTTGTCATAAGTAGGTCCCATGACTGTTGTCCTTATTTATTAAAGTAAACTGTCAATTAATTTTTCAGAATAATTTTAGATAATTATTGGTATATTTTAGTAGATCAGGGGCAATGCTATAGCGTTGCATTAGTAAAGACCATATGGCTTTGTTTTATTATTACCATAATTTTTTCCCTAGAGGCACTTCATGTGGAAGGGGTTGTTATATAAACTTCAAAGGGGGCTCCTTCGATTAGAAATTGAGAGTTCTAATGCCCTTTTTTAAGTGTGAAAAGTGATCACTGGGCAACTAACCCCCAACCCCCTCCAAACCCCCAACCCCTTTCCCAAATACATCTGATGAAAATTTTGAGGTAGCCATTCTGTTAAAAATAGTTCAAGATCTTATAACAAAAACTCCAGGGTCAACATAATCCCCCAGGGCCTGAGGGCAGGTGTTGTAAGTTATGCTCTTGGAGCAAATATAGTTCTTATGGAAGGGATGCTCATATAAACTTCAGGGAAGGCTCATTTGATTATAAATTAAAAGTTTTAGTTCACTTTTTCAGAGTCAAAAGTGATCAAACTCTTAACTTTTTTTCCCCAAGTACATTCAATAAGAATTTAGATAGCCAGTTTTTAAAAATGGTTCAAAGATAATATAACAAAACTTCAGTTTCG